>NC_090729.1:87779462-88074462 GCF_036898095.1 Palaemon carinicauda
AGTGGTGGGCCAGTTTCATATAGATAGGACTCTCTGCATTCTGTCCATTTGTCTCTCACTATGATTAAAGTGGGGATAATTGTATTCTTGAAATATACTTGAGCCCGCTCTAATCATTGTGGTACCAAACCTTTGCGGTAGGGCAGGAAGTGGACATATGGGAAGCAGCTCTCGCAGGTGTCATTGGGTGAGAAATTGATTCCATGGAAGGCAAATAGGATCTTAATATTTTCTTTCCCTTATACTTATTCTTTTCCATTTGATTTTTTTATTTTCATCATTATTCTCTCCCCCCCCCCAAAGAAATAATTACTAATCTTAATATTCCCCGTAGCCATGGACCAATGGGCAAACCTTACATACTGGTGATGACTTCTGTTCATTTTGATAAAAAAAAAAATTCTGTTGACATTGGAAATAAAAAAAAAAAAAAGTTTCTCCAACATACTAATTTATCCATTGTTGTTACATAGAAATCTTTGGTTGCCTCTTCTGTAGGTCCTCAAGTGGCTAAAAGCTTTGGGGGGTAAATATGAAAATAGAGTTCTATATTGCGTAAGTATTTCCTGCAATGTTGATTATCAAATATTATACAATTTTGTAAAACCTTTTGAGAAAATTTACCGTCTTAACTAAAGAATGCCTTGACATAGTCACTCTTCTTCAACACGGGGTATAGTTTCCTTGTAGAAGCTTTCTGATGGGCAAGAGGGCTCCTTTTGTACAGGCGTGATCATGTGCCTACTGATCAGGTTTATCTTGTCATAAGTTCCCTATGGTTCCTTATGTCATGTATTTGTCCTCAAATGTTGCCTTATGTCTGGGTAAGGACGGGATGTATTTACTTTGCATAAAATTTTCCATATGCGCTATTGATGGTTGCTCGTTGGTTGCTCGTTAACCTTGGCACTGATTCTTGTAAGTAAAAGGCTGTGAATTGTTACATGCCTTTTAATTTTACGCCCTACTATTATAATTGTAATTACTGTAGCGGCATTAACGTTAGTGTGCCTTCTCATTATTATCCTTCCTGAACATAATTGGATTTAGTCTCCTGGCGGGTTTTGGTTCCATACGCCTCACCTATGATGCCTCCTTTAGTTTCGGGTTACTTAGGGTTCCCCACACTAGACTCAGGTGAATTTCCAATTGCGGAGGGCGGTCTTTTGGTCCTTATTGCCTCCTTGTCAGACCATCATGCTTGTCAATACTGCCTCCGAACTTTTCTGGGATATATAATTGGGAGTGATACCTATGCCTTGACGGAGTAATCCTGTGAGTACATTTCGGTATTGGGACCTCTCTCTTTGAGGCTTCCTACCGAGGCATAGGTAATTCTCTGGCACACTTCCATCAGGATGACATGGCTCGAGCCCAAAAAAAAAGATTCTGACGTAGGTAAAATCTATTTTTGGGTGAGATAGCCATGATGTCCTGATGGCCCACCCGCTACGTTGTCCCTCTCCGATGCCTCGTCGGATGCCTCTTCTTATGGTAGTTACGCTGTTATATGGAATGAATTCATCATGGACAAACAGTGCTATGAAGGGAGAGGATGTGCAACGGCTCCTCACCTATCCTCCTCGTTAGATTCCTAGACTGGGAATGCGTGCCTGATTATATATGATATCTTATGATAGTCGTTCTGGGGGTTAGAACCCAGTGATACCTGATGGTAATTCTCCTGTAATATCACTTGCTGGAATATTATACAGTAGGAAGCTGCCGGAAGGAACTTCCATCAGGACGACATGGCTATCTCACCCAAAAATAGATTTTTTCCTACGTCAAAATCCGTTATATATATATATATATATATATATATATTATACAGTATATATATATATATACATACTTTGAAGTCTCACAGGATTATAATACATGAGAGGGGGTTCCCAGCCCCCTCGTCCCGTCCCTTTTAGTCGCCTCTTACGACACACAGGGATACGTTGGCACTATTCTAATTGTTTTTATGCCCTCACGGCCACAGGGGGCTCACCGTTATGAAGCTTCATCTGTGGTGGATAATGGGGGAGGGTCGGCTCTGGCACCCTAGCATTACCAGCCGAACTCGGTTGAGTCCCTTGTCAGGCTGGGAGGAACGTAGAGAGGATAGGTCCCCTTTTTTGTTTCATTTGTTTGATGTCAGCTACCTCCAAAATTCGGAGAATTGCCTTGTTATATGTATGTATGTATATATACATACATACATACATATATATACATATATATATACATATATATACATAAATATATATTACACACACACATATATATATATATATATATATTTATATACATATATATATACCTACATATATATTATATGTATATATATATGTATATATATATATATATATATATATTTATGTACATATATATACATATATACATATATATATATATATATATATATTTATGTACATATATATACATATATATATATATATATATATGTACATATATATACATACATACATATATATATATATATATATATATTATAAGTCATGAGAGAGAAGAGTAATTTACCATTTTAGCAGGTGGGTTCAGTGGATCATAATAATAATAAAATAAAGGTATTTGAATGAGAATACGATCAAACAAGATTTAAATATAGTAATGCAAAAATTATTTAAAAAACAAAACAATTAAACTTGAAGTCCATATAAAAGAAACACAAATGCCATAAAGGACAGGGATGACACAATAGGACAAATGACAAATGACAACCATGTCTCGAAAAGTAATCACACTGGAAATTGAAAACGCTTGAAACAAAATCACAATTCGTCATTAAACCCTTACAACAATATCACTTATACTTAGGTTAGAGATACATCACAATAAAGGGGACTGCTTTTGGGTTATAGATACATCACAATAAAGGGGACTGCTTCCCTGCCGGATACAAAAGTCCTTGATTAAGTTGCTGAGTGGAGACTGATTCAAAATTACATTTAGGGGTCGAAGAAATTTAGGATGGGCGAAGCAAGTAAGAACAAGGAGTGTGAAACAAGGCAAACAAGTTTCTGGGAATGGACAAAGAAAAGTGGTATACAGGGAAAAACAGTCAGGCAAAATATCTACAATAATTACAATAATGTGGAAGGTGAAATACCTCCCCCTAGAGGATCAACCCCAGCGGAGTGGCTTGATCAAAGTAAACACCTTACATCTCCTGAGAAGGTTGAGAATGGGCCTGTGACAAGGCATCAGCAAATACGTTGTCGCTGCCCTTGAGGTGCTTTATTTGAAGGTTGAAGTTTTGAAGATATAAAGCCCATCTTAGTAAGCGCTGATTATGGGCCTTGGTGCGCTCAAGAAAGGTGAGGGGGCTGTGGTCCGTATAGACATGAATGACGGGAGCTCCTCGTAGATAACATTCAAACTTTTGGAGAGCAAGAACCAAATTTAAAAGCTCCTTCTCTATAGTACTGTAGGACATCTGATGAGGCTTGAAGCTACTGGAAGTGTATCCTATTGGGTGAAGTACCCCATCAATTTCCTGCAGCAACACTCCTCCAGCACCTGTGTCGCAAGCGTCTACTTGTAAAGAGAAGGGTTTAGAAAAATTAGGACTGTGTAAGACTGGCTCTCTACTCAAAAAATATGTTGAATGTTCAAGTGCTGGCTGACATCTCTCATCCCATTCATACTTCTTTTTAGGGCTGGTAAGACTATGTAAAGGGGCAGCTATTGAAGAAAAATTACGGCAAAACTTCCTGTAATATGAAACCATACCTAGAAATCTTTTAAGAGAATTCCTAGTCTTAGGTTCTGGATAGTCAAGAATGGCATTAACATTTGCAGTTTTAGGCCTGACATTACCTCCACCCACAATATGTCCCAAGTAAGTAACTGTAGCTTGACCAAAAACAATTTTTTTTTAAATTTATTGTTAACTGGGCTTCTCTTAATCTATCAAAAAGCATATTGAATTGTTTCATAAGCTCTTCCAAAGAATCTCCTATCACCAATATATCATCTAGATATGCAAATACTCTCTCTAGATCCTGAATAGTGTAGTTAATTATGCGTTGAAATGTGGATGGGGCATTTGTTAAACCAAAAGGCATTCATTGGCTTATGTCCAGGCATTTTCTTCTCTTCGGCGGTAATGTACGTTCGACTAGGCATCTTTTTCCAAAACAGACCGGTTTCATCACAGTTGAAAACCTGCTGCTCTACGTAACCTTCCTCCGCTACGATGCTTTCGAACTTTTTAACAAAGTCTTTAGCAGCTTTAGTGTCCGAACTCGAAGCTTCTCCATGACGAACAACTGAATGAATCCCGGTCCGTTTCCTAAATTTCTCAAACCAACCTCGAGACGCCTTGAATTCCTCCGTCGTAGGATCTGCTGAACTCTCCTCCATGTCACCCCGAGAGCGCGCCGCCTTCGAGTCACTGTAGATAGCGCTGGCCTTCTCACAAATGATCGTTTCCGTGATCGTATCGCCAACAATCTCCTTGTCTTTGATCCATATTAACAAAAGTCGTTCCATCTCTTCAAGGGTAGGGCTACGACGTTTAGAAATAATCGTGATCCCCTTCGAAGGTTTCACTGCTTTAATGACTGACTTCTGTTTTATGATCGCCGAGATCGTCGACATATTCCGGCCATATTGTTTAGCGAGATCGCTAACACGTACACCTCGCTCATGCTTTTCTATGATTTCCTGCTTTAATTCTAATGAAAGCATAGACTTCCTCTTTTTCTCACCACTGCTACTACTTCCTGAACCGAAACTAAGCTTTTTAGGACCCATGATTACGGAACACAGAAAACAACACGTGAAAAGGCAAAATAAAAAACTGTTAAAACTGAGCGAATAGAGGACAACCACACGATGCGCACGCGATGAGAGGAATGATCAAGGTGACGCTCGATTGGCGTCCCTCCGATGTGCTGCAGTCTAGCGGCGTCAACAACAAACTACGCTGCACGCTTTCGAGAAAATTCCACGGGTAAGCGTATTGTGTACGTTGTATGTTGGAGCAACACTTCGTATGTTGAGACAGAAATTTGGTCGAATTTTACTTCGTATGTTGGAAAATTGGTATGTTGAGACAGAAATTGGTCGAATTTTACTTTGTATGTTGGAAAATTCGTATGTTGGGACAATCGTATATATATTTATATATATATATATATATATATATATATATATATTTATATATATATAATATATATATGTATATATATATATATATATACAGATGTGTATATATATGTATATATATACACAGATATATATATATGTATATATATATATATATATATATTATGTATATATATATATATATATATATGTATACAGTATATATTTATATATATATATATATGTATATAATATATATATATATATATATATATGTATATATATACATATATGTATATATATATATATATATTTACTTATATGTATATACTTATTTATATACAGTATATGTATATATATATATATATATTATATATATATATATATATATACATATATGTATATATATATACATATATGTATATATATTTATATATATATATATATACTTATATATATACAGTATATGTATATATATATATATACTGTGTATATATATATATATATATATCTGTATATATATATGTATATATCTGTATATGTATATATATACAGTATATATATATATATATCTGTATAAATATGGATATATATATATATATATATCTATATATATATATATATATATACAATACTTATATATATATGGATATATATACTATATATATATATATAATATATATATATATATATATTATATATATATATATAATATATATATATATATATATATATATAAACCATTGTTTTTCCTGTGTTGAAGAAACGCAATTTCTAGGACTAACCTTGGGAGAAAGTTGACTTTGGTCTTGCATCTCATAAACCGGAAGTTTAAATGTTAGAGATTTTAAATATTTTTACATCCTGGGGACCAGATCACCAGACTCTCCTTAGACTGTATAAAGCCCTTATTTTATTGGAAATTTTATATGGATGTGAAATATATTCTTCAGTTTCTGCTAATTAGTTGATTCCATTCACCATGCTGGTATGAGACTGGAAACTAGTGTTTTAGATCATACCCCATTTGTAGTCCTTTAGTTGATGCAAGTGAGTGGCTTCTGGACTTAATCGCCAGTCTACTATGATTAGATATTAGTATAGGTTACTAAGGTTTCCTAATTTACTGTTCTTTGAAACTACCAATAAAGAATTTTTTTCCCTACTATTAGGCTCTCTCCATCCCCAATGCCTTATGGGTTCAGAGTGAAACAACTACTGAATAGCCTAAGTCTTTTCAGGAGCGGGCTATTACCTTCAACTTATGAGTCACCCTTCCATGCAAAATTCCAGAGATCTCCCTCTGTATTTACTTAATTACCCCTAAAGGCAATAGGATAAATGAAAAAAAATAACTTCAACCTTTTTAGAACATGCAGAACAATACAGGGATAGTATATTCATATTTACGGATGGTTCCAGCTCTGGATTTGGCAAATGATATTTCAAGTGTTCCAAGTTCTATGACCTCATTGGAAAGATATTTTTTTTTCTTTATTGTGAAGGAGCTCACTCGGAAAATTCACAGCAATATCCTAATTGTAAACGGGAACAATCAATCATTGAAACGGCAAATAATGAACATATAACCACAGCAAGGAAAAATCTCAAGGATCAACTTACTCAAGAATTTTATCCAATCCACAAAAGTCAACTTCCAGTCCCAATACTGTACATACTACAATAGGTCCTAATTTACCGAATAATGACCAGTCCACCTCCAGTGCATCAAATCACTCAAAGTTATTGCACTGTGTAAGTGAAAATTCTAAAAATACATGAACTCATATTCCTGTACAGAACAGCTTTGACATACTAACTACTTCTGTTACTTCCAAGGATACAAAGGGTAGAGATGGTTGATCCTCTACCTAAGGAATCTCAATCTAAGAAAAAAAAAGGGAACTAGAAAACAGAAGCCTTCCAAAAACATAAAAGCAAATAATGAAGAATATGTTAGCGAGCCTAAAGAGTCTTACGAATTTTCTATAAAAGTAGATTCTGTGGCTCGGGGAACAAATAGAACGTTTGCACAAGCAGAGAGAATGGCTGAACTCCCAGCTTTTATTTCTGAGCCCAACCAGGCTACCAAACATGTAGTAAAATGTAAGTCCATAAGAACCCTTATGATAGTCAAGAAGCTGAATGAAACTCAATGGACTATAAACGATTAAAAGAAATAAATCAATCACCAGTTATTGGAATCACTAGTAACGCAACGCCATTATATAAGACCACAATAGAGAATAAAGCAGCCCACAAAATATCGTGTGATTGCAAAGACTTCTTTATTTCAGAATTTTTTGTTTTTTGTATGTCTTTTGACCATCCGGTAAATAAGCCGCCACCACAAAATGACGTATTTCTTGTAACAGGGACTCCTCATCTAAAAAAAAAAAAAATAATTATAAAAAAGTCTAACCAAAATCAAACCAATAACCAGGAAACAAATCGTAATAAACATCAGAAAATTGCATGTATCTCGATTTCCTTAATTTTCTGTCCTTAGATAATTCAATGGAATGTTAATGGTAAAAAAAACCCATTTACATCGAAGGGAAATTCAAAGACTATCAGAAAATTATAATCCTATTGTAACATGCCTACAGTATACTAACGATACTGTTCTTTCAATAGGAAATTACAATCTAGCTTCTCACTCAGTCCCTTCTTCTGATGTGTTTGGTACTGCTATGTACATCCATAATAAAATGACTTACAGTGCTAAAATATTTAATGCTTCAGAAATATCTGGAATTAAAGTACTTGTGGGTAATAACTTTTTAATAATTTAGATATATACAATCAATTCTCTTATAACTATAAATTGCAAATTCTAACCAAAGAACTCTCAGATATGCAAGAAAATTTCCTCTTAATTGGGGACTTAAATGCCCCTAATCCCCTATGGTACACTAATTGTGTTAACTTTGAAACAAATGGTTCCAAGGTTAAACAAATAGTAAATGATCACAACCTATGTATATTAAACTAAGAATATAACAGCATTTATTATTCAAAAACCCTTTGAATATATTCCTCAATAGACTTAATTCGTTCCAACAATATTGTAGATAGGTTAGATTGGAACGTTCTAGACGACCTTTACAGCAGTGACCATTTTCCTATTTAGTAACCATGTTCAGATGTACAAGTCCTCCCACTCAGCGTTATAAAACAAATAAAGCTGACTGAGATAAGTTCAAATTTTATCCAATTCAAATACCCCCATTCCATTATTCACAAGATCATGATGGAACAAATGAAATCTTTGCGGACTTCATCAGACAAGTAGCTGACAAATCCATGCCTCTGGAGCTCGACCAATGAAAAACACTGTTCCTTGGTGGTCGGTTACACTGGCTGAAATAATAAAGGAAAACCATGCAATTGGTAGAAAATTAGAAACATTAGATAAAAGATTTAAGAATCTGAGTACTGGTCCCCTTATGATTGGAAGTACAGTTGATAAACTAGTTGATATAACACTGGAAATTAGTGTATTAAAACCATATTTTAGTAAAGTATCTGCTAAATTTACAAAAGTAGATTTGAAAGGCAGGATAATATCAGGGCAAAAGTATGTGTCTAGTACATCAGAAAATACCCTAATGCAAGAAGTGTGGGAAAAATTGAGGAAAATGAATGGTTCCTATAACAGACCTGCAAGACGTGTATTAATGCATAACGGGTCCCCAATTCCTGATACACTGGCCATCTGAAATATTATTGGGTGAAATATTGAAAGCATAAGCAATATTAAGAATCTCTAGCACCAGTTTCAATCAATAAAAAGAGAAGAAGCAATTATGCTGACTTTTGATACAATGGAAGATTATAATATAAGGTTTACGGAAGAGGAGCTGGAATTTGTCCATCTAATTGCAGTTTATCAGCCATGGTAAAGATAATATAAATTTTGATATGATAAAAATTCTAGCCCCATTAGCAAAGGCCTATTTATTGCAATTTTGTAATTATCTGTGTACCAGACATCTATATCCAAATACATGGAAACATGCACTAGTAATACCAATAGCTAAACCAGGAAAAGATCCTAGTAACCCAAACAATTATAGACCAATTTCACTGACCAGTTATATTTGCAAATAACTAGAAAAAAAGGGATTTTGATGTAGGAAAAATCAATTTTTGGGTGAGATATCCATGTCGTCCTGATTGAAGTTCCCTTCGGCTGCTTCCTACTGTATAATATTTCTGCGAGTGATATTACAAGATTCTAACCCCCGGAACGACTATCCGTAGATATCGTGTATAATCAGGGACGTATCCTAAGATAACCATAGATATCTGCATCCCTAATAGACTTTTCCCAGTCTAGTCCTCTAAGGGGAAGGATAAGTAAGGAACCGTTACATATCCTACCACCTTTCGGTGCTCCCATATGACCCTGGCACTTCATTCCACATCGCAGCGGAACTACTGTGAAATAGACGCCTCCTACGAGAAGTTGGGGTGGGAGACAATGTAGTAATGGGCGGGCCATCAGGACGACATGGCCATCTCACCCAAAAATAGATTTTTCCTACGTCAAAATCCCTTTTTTGGGCCCGAGCCATGTCGTCCTGATGGAAGTATACCAGAGAATTACCTATTACTTAGTAGGAGGCTTTGAATAAAAGTCCCCTTACCAAAAAATGCTAACCATCTTGCTCTGACAAAGCATAGGCATCAATTTCTACCTTTATTCCTGAACCATACTAAAACTGTATTTGAAAAATATAGTGGTCTTCTAAGGAGATAGAGCCGGACCTGGCTATCACCTTCCCCCAAGGTGAAGACATCCCATATTAATGGTGAGATGTCAATCCGCTAAACTGTTATAAGATCAGTGAGTAAAATGTATGGAACAAAATACCAAACCACAAGCAATTTGTATCATGTTCAGAAAGGGTAGAAAATAACAATGGTACACTAATTTTATTTCCACTAAAATGAAATTAGGGCTGAAAATAAAAGGTATGCATCAATATACAGTCTTTTATTAAAAAAATTTTGAGCAAAGAATTATTACAAATAATATGATAAGCAAAGAGATCATATATTGTATCCAACCATATATCCTCAATAATTTTGTACACAAGTTATCATGTGGGAAAAATTTATGTAACCTGTCATAAAAACCTGGAAAAATGCTTATAAAAATAAAACAAAAGATAATACTGTAAATAGTCTTATACCTAAACACATAATTTGAACTACCTGTATAGTTTAACCGGTTCTCAAGTAGGTATACAGTACTATAGAAAAAAAGCAGGTTTTTCATGTTATTCAGGGAAACGAAAGTGAATCCTGAAAATCAAAATAAATGTTTTTTAATGATCATGAAACAAAAACCGACAGTTTACTCATTAAAAGAAATAAGTGGGAAGAATGCCCAGGGACGCATTTGAGGGCTACGTCGTTGCAGCGGGTTTAATAACACTACCCACCGCCACCACAAAATGACATATCTCTTCCAATTGTTTCATATAATGCTTGAAGAACACCCTAGTGGACTTCCAACCAGTATGAAAAAAGTTATGTGAGGAAGCCACTTTCGTAGGGTCATGACCCAATTGCATACTAGCCGGATCCACTCTTCGTATAAAATATGCCATCTTTGCTCTCACATATTTCAGAGACAAATCTGATCCTACTGTTTCACCCTTAAATAACTGACCACCTTTAAAATGCGTTCTGAAAAGATAAGCCTTTAAACACTGCACTGGACACAGGGTGAGATCACTTACGGGGGGAACTATTTTCCACGGTCCCCATCGTTTAGAGGGAAGCTCATTTTTAGCCAAAAAGGTAGGATCAGGATATAAATCAACTTCACCATTATCTGAAATTCAATGTGACCCTCGTCTCTAGAGAGACAGCCGCAATCTCACTAACACAAGCACCAGAAGCCATGGCGATTAGAAAAATAACCTTTTCAGTCAGATCACGTATAAACGCAGTTTGATTGTCAATTTCCGAAGCGAATTGTAACACTTTATCCAAAGACCAGGAGATTGGTTTCGGTGGAGCCAACGGTCTTAACCTTGCACAAGCTTTGGGAATCTTATTGATGAGGTCCGAGTTAAAATCAATATCAAAAGCATATAAAATGGGTCTAGCTAGGGCTGACTTGTATAACGATATCGTGGAGGATGCTAGATCTTGCGCGTGTAAGTCAATCAGAAACCCCAAACAAAAATCCATAGTGATAGAGCCTGGATTCTTGTCCTTAACGTACTTGACCCATTTCTTCCACGATGTTTCATACTGATTCGAAGTAGTGGAAGTTTTATAATTATCTGCAAACACTAACTTGTCACCTTGAATTTTGAACCTCTTTTCCAGGGCTAATGCGAAAAAATCATGAGATGAAGGTTGTTCGTTTTCCATGACGAAGCGAAGACAGTCTTCCTCTGTACTTCCTGGGACAGACTTGGGTTGGGCACCGGCACTAACCTGGGGTTCATTTCCGTCACTATGGTCTACCAGTTGCTTTTCGGCCATAGAGGAGCAATCAGGGCTGCTGTCCCGCTGAACGATCGAACTTTGTCCAAAACCTTCTTGAGAAGATTGAAGGATGGAAACAGGTAAATCCTCTCCCAATGATTCCAATCCAGGTTCATCGCATCCATGCTCACTGCTGCTGGATCCATATTTGGTGCTACATATCAGGGAAGTTTCTTGTTGAGACTCATTGCAAACAGATGTACTTGAAGACCAGGGACTTAACCCTGCACGAAAGAGAATGATTCTCCGTCTAGAGACCATTTTGTCTCTTAGAGGATGTGTTCGAGATAGGGAGTCCGCCATCACATTCTGTACTCCATGAAGGTGGGATGCTGACAGATGCCACCCTTTCCTCTGAGCCAACGTAAAGATGGCGAACATTACATGATTTATTTGAGGAGACCTTGACCCTTGCCTGTTGATGCAATGGACTATTACTTTGCTGTCGAGGACTAAACAGATGGGAATATTCTACTTCAAATGTAACTTTTTGAGGGAAAGAAGACTGCCTTGGCCTCCAGAATATTTTTTTGGGCTCAGGCCATGTTGTCCTGATGGAAGGTTCCTTCAGTAGCTACCTAGGGTATATTTGACTACAGTGGATATTACCCAGAGAATTAAACTAAAGGTCTACAGAATTCTAACTTCTGGCGCGAATATCCTTAAAGTTGCCTTTTAGGATATCGCATAATAACAGGGGAAGTATTCTTGACACGCCACATAGCTATCTGCACCCCACATAGCGTTTACGCTTCGAGGGAGAATAAGTGGCAAGATATGGGAGGAGCCGTTACAAAGTTCTCCTCCTCCGTTACTGTTATGGGCACTCGGATGACGTCATACCCGTCGCCATCTTGGATGACGTAGCATCCACCCGCCATTTCATTCCTTTTCGCTGTAGCGTCATGACCAGGTGTTTTTTCCCAGTTTTTTTGTTATATCGGTTATCATGTCGCAATCTTCAGCTTCTCCCTCTGGAAAGTTGAGTATTCACCTCCTATATCGTATAAATGCAGCTCTAGCCGTAAAGTAACGTTTTTCTCGAAATAGGGATTTGCTTTCGTGGCAGAGCGCTCGCCTAAACCGGAGGCATCTCGGCGCTGTCGTTTGCAACGCATGCTTTATTTAGTTAGCCAGAACGACTGTCCCGGTCTCATAGCTTCTCTCGTATTAGCTATTTAGTCTTCATTGTTAGGAATTAGTTATATTATGCCGTTAGTATCCATTAGGTTCGGCGTAAGTGTAGCCGAATATCTCTCCTAGGCCCCCTAGCCTAGATGCTTTAGGTTACTTTCATGCATGATATAATATGTGTTCCTGGTGTTAATTAACGTTAATGAAGATATTAGGCAATTTTACGTATAAGATATGGATTGCGTATGATTTCCTCTTCCCTGATCGTATACCAAGAGTTTCGATGAATCAGGTAGTCGATCTCTATGCCACTAGGCTAGTAGCCTAGTGGCATTAGTATACTTTCACACAATATCCCCGGTTACCTTTATGTATTAGGTAATCTCTTCCTCCCTCTGCGGGTAACCCAAGGTTACAATCCTGGCCATCCCTGCCGCGATTTGTCATTCTGGTAGGGTTAGGCTACGGTTTTCTGTCCCCCTTCCAAACCAAAGCTGATGAGTTTGAGTTAGGGTCAGAACCTCAGAGTACCTGTCGTGTACCTCCAGCTTCCCCCATTAGGATGAATGTATTCTACTGGACCTGGTTGGTAGGCTTAGGGGGCCTTGCCCCCCCAGACTGCACTTGAAGGTGTCTGAGACCCCATTCGCCCTGTAGTCTAGCGACTAGTCCTGTGCTCGGAGTTTTGGGACTGAAGGATATGAGCATCCTTTGGCCTAACTTAGATATCATGGGTATTCTGGTTCTTTATAGTTTGGGACGGTTTGTCGATACCATCCCTTCACTACACTAACCTACCCTAGGTTGGAGAATGTACTCTTCCTACACCTGGGATAACGTTGGTACCGAAACAGACTTCCCTTGTTGCCTAATGGGGACCGGCTCACACCGGCTCCTCTCCCTCCCCTCACAGGACCCTTGCCCCTACCCCTATCTGTCCTTTGGTGATGGCCTAGCCATCACACCCCTGTCCGCTGTCCTACAATCCCACCGAGTGCCAGCGGGTTGTAGGACTAGCTAGGTCATTCGCCTGTTGGGTCTAATCTTTTAGTTTCCCTCTATCATATGTTGCTATGGGATTGCTGTTTCGGCTAGCCAAACTGCCGGTAGAGGCCCTCTAGTACCTTAGAGTGTTCTTCGGCCCTCCCTTGGACCGCCATCCGCTGCCCCTGTCAGACTGTTACCGGCATGGCTGCGAATGAATGGAAGCTTGATCACTACCGTGCTCTCCCCTTCCATTTGAACCCTCCTTCTAGAGGAAGGCAGAGTTGAGGTGACGTGCTGCCACCCCTTCATCTTCCTTCACTCATTGCTTTCTCTCTCTCTATGGGCTGGTACTATCACTTTGTTGACTGCCGGCCGCCAACCTTGCCGGCAGAAGACAGGTAAGGTTGGTGGTCTGCTAACCATTAGCTCACTGTCACACCTCACTCTGCCGGCTGTCGCCGGCAGTGTATGCATAGGCCACTACTCAGTCACATTGTATGATGGCGGAGCTGGTGTGCCTTCAGCCGGTGGCCCACAGACTGCCGTCGTGCCGCCAACAGTTCAAGGGTCGCCGGCAATTCGGCAGACCGCTGGCATTACAGAAGGGTTCTCCACTACCCAGCCACATTGAATGATGACTGGGGCGGCGTGCCTTCTGCCGGCAACATGCCGGCGTGCTGCTAACCTAACTATACTGATGACTGTGCCAGCTGAGCTATCCTAAGTACTAGCCTTGCCGGCGACATGCCGGCAATGTCTATTGTATGAGAATATACAATAGCCAGTACATCTGTAGTATTAAGATATACTTCAGACAGAAAACTATAGTATACACTTATACAATAGATATCTTTCCAACGTACTCTGTGCATCCAAGCGCAGTCCCTTGTTGAGACCTACCTGGATTGGGGGACTGACCTACCCCTCTTCACTACTCTGATTGTTTATCAGCCCCTCCAATTCTCACTATTAATTTCCTGGAAGTTTGTGTTGATTACACTATCCTCTCTCTTGGATCAATATCTTCCATCGGACCTCCTACAATGACGTCCTAGGATTAATAGTGAGAAGGGTCACAGCAATTGGCTGGGCGGGATTCACAAGTATGTGTCTTTCCTAATTCTTTTCCAGCTTACCTATCCTAAGCTTACACCATAAGAAAGGATTCAATTCTATAATTAATATGATTTTAAGTCTACGGTGATAGACTTCAACATACTCATACTCTTCTCTTTTCTTTACAGGAGGAGTATATCCAGTGCGAGAGCGCCTTTGGCAGTGTCCATCGCAGGGACTTCTACGGTCCTGTGGGGTGACGTACGCACTCCCACTGCTCCGTTACGAAGGGGTCTCTTAAGTATTGGGACCTACAGGCGTGCACCACGTGAAAGGACCTGTTACGTGAGGGATTTGAGACTCCCCAGTCCACGGAGTCAAGGGATAACGTTCGGGAGAAACTACGCAAGTGGGTGTGTGGTTTCCAGAAGAACGCCACAGGGCCTTATCTTCCCAGCGAGCGCATGAGGGCCATGCTCTTCCCTAGGGCATCTGCGGATGCCGTAATCCCTCAACCTCACCCTGAGATCCCATGCATCCAGCTGACGATCGACTCGGATGTCTCGGATGCAATGAAAGACATCCACATTGAAGATGATAGGATGTCAGAGGTGTCGGAAGGCACCGAGAAGGACATTTTGGCTGATGTCCAAGAAGAGGAGTCTACTGTGGCTCCAGAGTCGGAAGAAGAGGATGTGCCATCCCGTTCTGTGACGTCGACTCCCGCCCCGGAACCGGTACCTTCTACCTCGTCCACTCCCTTGCCTACGAAGTCGGACGAGACAATGGCTGCGATTCAGACCATGATGGCGATCTTCGACGAGAAGATCAAGCAGAGGGACGCGGAGTTTAAGAAGGAGATTTTCCGCCTGTCGCTTCAACAAGGGTCTCAGAAGAGACTCAACGTCAAGGATCTTCACTCCTGCTCAGAGATCAACCCTTGGAAGCATGCCGAGTACATGACTATCACCAATGGGAAGATAGTTATCTCGGACAAGCTAGGCGCCATCCCCATTGAAGATGTGGAATTCTGGCCGAACTTCGATTCGTACCCTGACTGCTTTGTTCGTCTCAAGACGGAACCAGCTTCCAAGGAAGAAATGGAGCCTAAGGAGGTTATCATCTTCGACCACTCCAAGGCTCAGGCGCTGTTCGTCAGCTGCCTGAAGGAAAGGGGCTACACCAACTCCAAGGTGCCAGCCCTAAGCAAGAAGCACCCATCCTTTCTTGCTCCCAACACCATGGTTTTTCCCTTCGCATAAAAATCCTTCAAGGCAGTACTGAAGGCAGTGCAAGCGGGAAAATCTTACCCTACCCTCGAAGAGTGTAGGCCCCTCTCCTTAGCTCTGCCACCTGACGACAAAGACTGGAAGGACATCCAGTTGACTTTCTCGGTTGGGAAGTTGGAGGCCGACATCGCTGGACGACAGTTCAACGAAAACCTCCCCAAGCTATCTGATTTTCTACTTCGTAGGGAACAGGATACAAAGGAGAGACTGGCTGCTGCTCTCTCTCTTCAGGTGTCCATGGAGACAATGGCCGGGGAACAGAGGACCCCGGACATGTTCATGGTCCTAGCCAAGACTCACTTGGCAACTCTGACGAAGGACTTCTATAGCTTTGTCAGAGAACAACGGGCGTGCAGGGAGTTCGTGTTCGCATCTGCGACCGTCAAACACGAACCTCGGAAGTTGATTTCTTCCAACATATGGGGAAAAGATCTTTTTCCCTGCGACGAACTCAGAGTCATCCTGGACTTGTCTCCTCTCAACAAGTTCATCGAGAACAACAAGTTCAGGATGCTAACCCTTCAGCATATAAGGGCGCTATTGCCCAGAAAGGCATACACAGTCTCAATAGACATGGCAGATGCCTACTGGCACATTCCGATGAATCGCCAGATTTCCTCCTACCTAGGATTCAGGCTTCAGAAAAGAAAGTACACTTTCAGAGCCATGCCCTTCGGGCTCAACATAGCCCCAAGGGTCTTCACGAAGCTTGCAGAAACTATCGTTCAACAACTACACCTACAGGGCGTACAGGTAATGGCCTACCTGGACGATTGGCTGGTGTGGACAGCATCGGAATCAGAATGCCTGCAAGTATCCAAGAAAGTGATCCAATTCCTGGAACATCTAGGATTCAAGATCAACGCCAAAAAGTCTTGACTATCTTCAGCTCAAAAGTTCCAATGGCTAGGTATACATTGGGACCTACAGTCACACCGTCTCTCCATTCCATTAAAGAAGAGGAGAGAAATAGCAAGGTCTGTCAAGAGACTCCTCAAATCCAAATGGATTTCAAGACGTCAACAGGAGCGTGTGCTCGGCTCCCTCCAGTTCGCTTCGGTGACAGACCCAGTGCTGAAAGCGCAGCTAAAAGATGCATCAGGAGTCTGGAGAAGATGCACTTCAAACGCTCGAATAGATCTCAAGAGACCACTCCCATTTCAGCTTCGATCACTCCTCAAGCCATGGTCAGAGGCCAGCAAGTTCAAGAGGTCAATGCCTCTACAACTGCCTCCACCCTCAGTTACCATCCACATGGATGCATCGCTGGAAGGATGGGGGGTCACTCCCATCAACACAAGACTCAAGGAACTTGGTCCTCCCTGTTCAAGACGTTTCACATCAACATCTTGGAGGCCAGGGCAGTCTTCCTCACACTGAAGAGATTGTCTCCTCGCTCCTCAATCCACGTGCGACTGACTTTGGACAGCGATGTGGTGGTCAGATATCTAAATCGTCAAGGCTCACGATCGCCTCAACTCAACAATGTGATATTAGCCATCCTCTGCCTAGCGAAGAAGAGATGGCACTTATCAGCAGTTCACCTCCAAGGATTCCACAATGTGACGGCGGACGCTCTATCCAGGAATGGTCCCTAGACGCAGAATCATTCTCCTTCACCTTACATCAAGTCCCGGAACTGCAGATCGACCTCTTCGCAACGAGCGACAACATGAAACTTCCTCGATACGTGGCCCTGTACGAGGACCCTCGTGCGGAAGCAATGGACGCCATGTCCCTGGACTAGAACAGATGGACCAAGATTTACCTGTCCCCTCCACCCAACCTTCTGCTCAAGGTCCTCACCAAGATGAGATCCTTTCAAGGAACGACAGCCCTAGTGGCTCCCAGTGGCCCCGGAGCCACTGGTTCCCCCTGATTCTGGAATTACAACCAAAGCTGATTCCACTGCCGGACCCAATTCTGTCCCAACAAGTTCAGAAGTCGACTGTCTTCGCTTCATCACAGAAAACCAGAGCTCTTCATCTCATGATTTTCTCTCCCTTGCCGTAAAGAAAAGGTTTGGAATCTTGAAGAATAGCCTAGACTTCTTGGAGGAATATAAGTCAAAATCTACCAGAAGGCAATACGAGTCATCTTGGAAGAAATGGGTAACATTTGTCAAGGCAAAGAATCCGAAGGAAATCACGATGGATTTCTGCCTGTCTTTCTTTATCCACCTTCATGAACAAGGTTTAGCAGCCAGCACGATCACTACGTGTAAATCTGCCCTGACAAGACCCTTGCTTTATGCCTTCCAAATAGACTTGTCTAACGAAATCTTTAGTAAGGTGCCGAAGGCCTGTGCTAGACTTAGACCAGCGGCCCCTCCGAGACCTATCTCATGGTCTCTTGACAAAGTGCTACATTTCGCTTCAGGTTTGAACAATGAAACTTGCCCTCTGAAAGAGTTGACCCAGAAAGTTATTTTCTTGTTTGCTTTAGCCTCAGGGGATAGAGTTAGTGAAATTGTGGCAATATCTAGGGAAGAGGGCCACATTTGACCCAGAAAGTTATTTTCTTGTTTGCTTTAGCCTCAGGGGCTAGAGTTAGTGAAATTGTGGCATTATCTAGGGAAGAGGGCCACATCCGCTTCGCTGACACGGGCGAGCTCACCCTCTTTCCTGACCCAACGTTTCTGGCTAAGAACGAGTTACCCACAAAGAGATGGGGTCCCTGGAGAATCTGCCCTCTGAAGGAAGATGCCTCTCTGTGTCCAGTGGAGAGTCTAAAGGTCTATCTTCGCAGAACTTCAGACTTCGGAGGAGGACAACTCTTTAAAGGAGAAATATCGGGGTCAAACCTGTCACTTAAACAACTACGGGCAAAGATCACCTACTTCATTCATAGGCAAGGGAATCAGGTTTGGAGAGTTATTTTTTGAAACTGGATTTATTGTTGCTGACCAGGCCTGTAATAAAGGATTGTATTTAGACTGTGCTATTCGATTGCTCAACCGTTGATGACCTGGCCTGTGGATTTGGATTGATGATGATGATGATGATAAGGATGATGATTACTGCTTACAAAATCAGCGAGGCAGTTGTGGCAAATTGTCACACAGTTTAATCTATTAAAGCTGTGATAGTAGTAGTTGTGCCATTAAAGACAGTTGGCTTAGTGAATGACTACGAAGTGTTTTTTTACTTGCGGAGTGTTAGTGAACACACGCAATATATATGTTTGGTGATTTGAAGTTAAGGTTATGGTTGGTTTTTATGTCCTTTTTGTTCAAGAGTCCAGTTTATGATAAAGTAAGGGGAAAGTATGTGTTGAGGAGACAATTGTCAGTAAGTAAGATTCAAGGGTGTGGGGGTTGTTTTTGCAACATCCCGCCACATTATTTTGGCGCCCGAACAGGGACTGCCAAGGTGGGATTGAAGCTGGACTCTTGGACGAAGGACTGATAGGATTAGGAATTAGATTTAAGGCTGAAGAACAGGTTGATGAAAAATGGAAGAACAGTTAAGGGTTTTGAAGGAGGAATTGCGGCTGAGTAAGGAGCGTGAGGAGAAGTTGCAAGAGAATAAGTGGTTAAGGTGTGAGAATGAGGAGATGCATAGGAAACAGGGAAATTCAGGGAACTGTAGAGAGAGTGGAAGAGGGTGTTGAGATGAGGATGCGAGAGAATGAAGAACGAATGGAGAAACGAATGGAAGATATGATGGGGCAAGTCATGGGGATGATGAAAACTATAATGGGTGAAGGTGCAGTCGGAGGAGTGTCCTCAGCTTCGGGTAATGGGTTGGTAGTGGAAGAGAAGGTTAAGGTAGGTGATAATGGGAAAGGAAGTGATAGTGATAGTAGTAATAGTGATGGTGATATTGAAGATAAAGGAATTAGGCATAGTAAGGATGAACAGAAAGGTGAGAGGAAAGATGAAAGGAAAGGTAAAAGTGATGTGAAGAAAGAGAAGAAAAAGTATCAGGCTGATAGCAAGGACGATCGTGAATGGGTGAAAGTGGTAAGTAAGAAAAAGGGTAAGAAGGGAATGGTTAAGGATAGGAATTTAAGTGTGGAAGTGGATTCATTATATTCAAATGAGGAAGAAGGTAACAAGGGAGTAGACAGTGATGATAGCAGTGAGAATGAACGTGATGTGTGTAAGACTGTGTTTATGAGAGAGGTACCTCGGTGTGAAAGGTTCAACGAGCATAGCAGTTGGGATGTATATGATTTTTTCAAGGAGTATGAGAGGTATTGTCAGGATAAGTATGATGATAGTTAAAGAGTTTGGGCTAGGGAGTTAGGAGAATATTTGACTGGGTATTTGTTGACGATGTATGGAGTGATAATGAGTGTAGGTGACGTTGATTATGAAAGTGTGAAAAAGAGAATAATTGAGCAGGTAAAACGTATGAAAGGGAGTGTTAGGTATAAGCGTAAGAATGATTTTGATGAGGCAAGGATGAATGCAGGAGAAGCTATATCAATGTACGTATGTAGGTTGGAAACGTTAGCTAGGAAGAAGTATGGGGATGAAGGCATAAATGAGAATAAGGAGTTAATGAGGAAGGTTTTGGCAACAGTACCTGAGAATGTGTGTGAATTTATTAATTTGAAACGCAAAGAGAAAATGAGGTGGACGCAAGAGAGATTGACATGGGATGATATACTAGTGATAGTTGAGGATTATGAGTTAGATAGGTGCATGAAAGAAAGTAAATCTGTGAGTGTAAGAACTGGAATGGAAGAAAGTGTAATAGAATTTGGTAGTTATAAGGATGCAATTTTGAGAGGACCAACGAGGGTAGCTGATAATGTAGTAGATAGGAGTGTTAGGGCGAGTAATGTGGGAATACCTGTAAGGACAAATGAAGGATTTAGGCAGGGTAATTGGCGCAATAGGGATAGGAGTGTGAGTGCACATCGAGGTATGTCAGATAGTCGTGTCCGTAATGAAAAGTGTTATAGATGTGGGAAAGTAGGACATAAGAAGAATGAATGTAGATGGGCTCTAGGTGCTTGTTTTGGATGTGGTGAGGTAGGGCATAGAATTAGTGAGTGCAAGAAAGAGAAAGGGATAAAATGTTATCGGTGTGGTATGACTGGGCACATAGCGAGTGGATGTCGTAGTAATCATATGAATATAATTTGTGGTAATTGTGGTAAGGATGGTCATTATGCTAGAATGTGCAAGGAGCCGCGGGGTATGTGTAATGAATGTGGTGCAGATGGGCATGTAGCTAGAGTATGTAGGAAGAAGGGATTAAGTCAGCCAGGATGTTCGGGAAATTAGAGCGTAAGAGGGTTCAACTGGGTGAGTCCTCCTGTGTGTGGAGAAGGAATAGGATTAATGTTTGTGAGAATGGGATGATTAATTGGTTGGAAATGAGCAAGTATAAACCTAGTATGCATGAGAAATTAGGGCTGGAATATAGGAAAAAGAGGCGTTTGAAAGTTTTAAGTGAGGAGAAAGTGCAAGGGAAATTTGTAGGTATAGGTAAGAATACGAATAAGTATGACAAGGGTGTAAATGTACAAGTGAGTGTGGAGGATAAATGTATTAATACAGATGAAATGTTGCTGAATATGAATGATACTTATAGTGTGTGTGGCTTTTCGTTAGATGATGTAAAAGAAAAAATGAATAACGCAAGAATGAGAGACAGGAGAATGATAAGTAGCATGAATGAATCTTTTGCTAAAGTTGAGAATGTTTTTGATGAAATGGATGAGCTGTTTACAGAAATGAGTGTAATTATAGGGCCAAACGAGAACGAGGTAGATGGGATTGTACATGATATATTAGATGATAGGGATTTAGATAAGAATAGTGTTAATGTAGCGAATGATTGTGATAAGGAAGAAGTGAATGAGAGAGTATATGGAGGCCCAGTTACTCGGAGTAGAGGTCCCGTTCCCGACTGCAACTGGGTTATGAAAAAAAAATAATGTAAGTGTTGTGTGAGAAGGATTTGGCAAAGTAAGGGGGGAGGAATGTGGAGGATTTATTTTTGTTTTATTTTAATTTTCGTTTTTTGCCAAATCCTGAGAGAGAGAGAGAGAGAGAGAGAGAGAGAGAGAGAGAGAGAGAGAGAGAGAGAGAGAGAGAGAGAGAGAGAGAGAGAGAGATTGTTTGTTGTGAGAAAGACTGTTGGTACAAATGAGATTGTTTGTTTATGTTTTAGTTAGGTTACGACAGTGGTGAATGTCTTGGGTGAATGCTTATTTTGATTGGACTGCTGCTCGATTCAGTTGTGTTTGAATGCTGGATTTTACTTTATTTAATCATTTTTCGACCAGCGTGGAAGTTATTATATATTTTAACAGCCGTGATTCCTCCTTTGAGAGAGATATTTTGAATATTGATTGATGACCTGGCTTGATATAAGGGACTTGGAACTGACTGCTATTTTAGATTTGGATATAATTGGTAACGACTTGGCTGTAATAAGGAATTTTCGGATGATGATGATGATGATATCGACGACGATGACACCCATGACCCCGAGGAGTTCAGGCCATTATGAAATTTAAGACAGTCTTTGGGTTTCATATAGTGGTGTTGTGCCATAAAAGACAGTTGGCTTGTGTGTATAGACAGTGTTGGTGTCTATAAAACATATATAAACATAGATATTTATTTGGGTGTTGGTGTGCGGTTGATTTAAGTTTTGTTAGGGGTTTTGTGGATTATTTGAATGGTGGTTATTGTATATTTGGTGTGAAGTTTAATTTGAAGTTTGTTAGGTTTTTTGGGTGATTTATTTGAATGGTATACGGTTATTATATATTTATGTGTTGATAATTTGATTGTGGATTATTTATGTTGAGCGTGTTAGTTTTAAGAAATATAGTATTAAGGGTATGTTTTGTTTTGGTTGTCCTTTTGTCTAAGAGTCCAGTTTATGATAACGTAAGGGGAAAGTATGTGTTGAGGAGACAATTGTCAGAAAGTAAGATTCAAGGGTGTGGGGGTTGTTTTTTCAACATCCCGCCACAGCGGGTCCTGACAGTACACCCGCAGGTCATGATCCTAGGAAGGTCGCCTCTTCCCTGAACTCCTTCCAACTAATGTACTTGGAAAGTCTTCGCTCTTTTACTGGATGGAAGTCATCCAGAGTGTTCTTTAAGCACTACGCGAAGCAAGTGCAAGAAGTCAAACGATATGTGGTGGCGGCAGGTAGTGTTCTAAAACCTGCCACTTAGTGCTGCGAGGAACAGCGAATTTTATGGGACTTAAAATTGTAAAGGGTGTACATGTTGGCCCTAGTGCACAACTGAGTAGTGATCGTTATAGTGATGGCGATATGGACTGTTCTAAAATACCAAGGTGATATAACATAGACCGAACACTAGTGCCGCGTGTCCTGTACATGAATGTATATTGAGACATTCTCAGAAAGACATTACAATTCCATACGGATATTGAAGGTGTGGCAAGTTTTTCCTTTTCAGGTACTACAAATATTTCTGTTTATGTCAAGGTGCCTATGTTATGTAACTGATTCTCAATTACAATTTTTATACTATTTACATGTATGCTCAAATTTTATATTTTCACATGTATGCTCATCCTCATTTATTTTTTTAAATAAATGTAAAATGGTTTTATGCGTCTTCTTTCGCCCCAAAACATTTTGATAAAGAAACTGTGAGAGTATTTTTCTACCCTTCTTCCGCATGATGTATTGAACAATAATATACCTTTGTTCCTAAGCTTACACAAACCATTCCATTAAAATATAACTTGTTCCGTCACTTGATACAAACTCGGGCTACAGACATGCAATGAGGCCTGCATGTCTCCTTAAACTGCTGGGACGGTTCAGTGTAACATGCAACTTATATATGTTAAGCGGAAACGACTATAACGGTGTTGTCGTAGACCTCTTAGGTCCTAAAGACCAAGGAAATATTGCCTGGAAGTCGAAGGCACAACTGGGAAATCCACGATACATTAATGCTCTGGTAAACTTCAATCAGGACGACATGGCCTGAGCCCAAAAAACGGATTTTGAGTGAAGCGAAAAATCTATTTTTGGGTGAGATAGCCATGTCGTCCTGATGGACCTGCCCTCCTTTCTTGGAAAGGCCTTAGCAGGCTCCCTCCCTATCTTACTGTATCTGGAGGTATTAGCCAAGCACTAAAAGGAATGAAATGGCGGGCGGATGCTACGTCATCCAAGATGGCGATGGGTATGACGTCATCCAAGTGCCCATAACAGTAGCGGAGGAGGAGAACTTTATAACGGCTCCTCCCATATCTTGCCACTTATTCCCCCTTGAAGCATAAACGCTATGTGGGGTGCAGATAGCTATGTGGCGTGTCAAGAATATGTCCCCTGTTATTATGCGATATCCTAAAAGCCAACTTTAAGGATATTCGTACCAGAAGTTGGAATTCTGGACCCCTTTAGTTTAATTCTCTGGGAATATCCACTGTAGCCAAATATACCCTAGGAACCTACTGAAGGAACCTTCCATCAGGACAACATGGCTATCTCACATAAAAATAGATTTTTCGCTTCGCTCAAAATCCGTTAAGTGGAATTGCTGGAATTTCTGAGACCAACCGCCTTGCACTTTCATGAGTGGGGTATGACACCCCCCCCCCCCCCCCCCCGAACCATCCAATGAGGTGTCTGTATGAAGAATCACTACTGGAGGAGGAAAGCGCAACAGTATTGCCTGTGAAAGGCTTTTGGCAATAGACCACGGACGAAGTTGCCTTCGGCGTAACACCAGGGTCTTCTGATGGTCACGGAGAGCTGTGGAGGCTCTCCGCTTCCTAACTCTGCTTGCATCCTTGAGCTATACTTTAAGGACAGGGTTCGTTACTGAGGCGTATTGTAAAGAGCCCAGAACCCTTTCCCGGCGTCTTGATCAGAGACTAGACTGACTTCGCTATTTCTTTCCTCTTGGAAGGAGGTATGGACAGGGAATGAGACTGTAGGTTCCAATGAATCATCAGGCTCTGGAAAACCTGAGCTGGGTCCAGTCTCAACTTCTTGAAGTTGATTCGAAATCCTAGGGACTGCAGAAACTTGACAACTTGAGAGGTTGCTTCTGTGCACTCCCGTGCTGAGGGAGCCCACACTAGCCAGTGGTCCAGGTACGCCGCTACTTGAAGGAATTTTCCCGAAGTTCTTGAATGACTGCGTCGATAACCTTCGTGAAAATTCTTGGAGCTATGTTGAGCCCGAATGGCATAGCTCTGAATACATAAGCCTTTCACTCCAGGTTGAAACCAAGGTAGGGGGAGAAGCGTCGACCCATCGGAAGATGCCAATAAGCGTCGGTAAGATCTATAGAGACGGTGTAAGCCTCCCGGGGTAGTAAGGTCCGTATCCGCGAAATAGTCTGCATCCAGAACCTGTCGCACTGAACAAACAGGATTAGACGGGACAAGTCGAGAATTGTTCAAGGTATGATCGAATCTTTCTTTAGCAAGCAGAATAGACGACCTTGAAATTTTATAGATCTTGTGCAACGGATAACGCTCTTCTTTAACAGGTCTTGTACATATTGTTCCAGATGAGGTGTTGACTTCTGGAAAAATCTCCTGATCTTTGGAGTCTGTCTCTTCCACTTCCAACCCAATCTGTTGGAAATGACGCTCTGTGCCCAAGGACTGAACGCCCATCGGTCCTTGAAAAATTTCAGCCTTCCCCCTACCGGAGTATCTTCATTGTTTGAGCTGAGGATTTTCACTCCTACTTCCTCTGCTGCCTCGATGACCATGACTTCTTGACCTGCCACCTCTGTCTGAACGGCCTCTACCGCCTCTTTCTCTCTTATGGGATCGAAAGGACGGCGACCTCTGCTCATAAGATTGAAAGCCGGAGACTGTGATGTCAACGGATGAAGAACAGCAAAGACGTTCTGAGGAGCACTGGTAGAAGAAGGAGCAAACTACCTCTTGAGATAGGTTGGTTTGCGGATCCTCTTTGCTTGAGGTCCGACCCCAGGAGTGAATTTTCTCTTTAGAGATATTCCCCACCTCTGGAAGAAGCTCTTATTCTCAGCTGCAGCTTTATCCAAAACCTCCTTCACTATTTTTGGGGGAAACAGATCCTTGCCCCATATACAAGCGTCAATGAGATGTTTCGGCTCATGATGTACAGTAGCTGAGGTGAGTACATAATCCCTACAAACTCTTCGAGCCTGAAAGAAATCTTATAAGATCCTTCATAAAGGTAGCCAAATGGGTGTTAGCCAAGAGGGAAAAAACTAGGGCATCAGTAAACTTCCCAATCATCATTTCAATAAAACATTGGAGAGACATCGAGGATGATAGTCTCTCCCTAGCCTCCAATTCAGTTTTAAGGAGGTGTTCAGGAATTCTAGGCAATTTTTTGCTAAATTGTCGACTGGCTACATCCTTGTCCAGTTTACCTTCCGAAAAGGTGAACCGAATGTCCATCCAATGGTCAGCATCATGTGGAAGAACGAGCGACACAGGTCTATATTCCTCCAACACCGGAAGAGATTTATCTTCTCGGATGGCCTTCTCTACGGCTATAAAACCCTTCAAAGCAAAGGGAAAAACTATTGTATCTGGAGCTACAAATGTGGCTAACCTTTTACCAAAGGCACCTAGTTGTGTGTTAGGACACCCTGCTGTCTTCATTTCCTTCACGGCCAGCTGCTGGGCTCTAGTGTGTTCTAGAAGGATCGTTTCTCTGGGGATAGTGTCGTCTCTCAATGGGACACCTTCAGCCAACCTTACATAACAAAAATGAGGACTCGATATCTGGATAAAATTCCAGATCGGCTATTGGCCTGGAGCTTAACCCTTCTCCAATGTAGAGGATACCCTCTGAAAGTAACACATGACCCGTGTACTTCCAGGGATTCCGTTGAGTACAAAAAGGTAGCTGAGAAGGCAAGACCTTAGCCTTACCCGGGTCCTCCTGAGACTTCAAGGCCTGAATCTCCTCACGCAAGGCTTTGAACATCATTCTTTGATATTGTTGAGTCCCTTCCATGAAAGCTTTCATGTTAGCTGAAAGGGACGTGTCAGCCAAATTACTTGGAAATTTAGGTGGTTTTGGTTCTACCGGCTCAACGGGAAGGAGGGGGAACGGAAACACGAGTTGTACTCATTATGGAAGATGTAGTTGTAACTGTAGACATGGATGCCACTGTGGGAGTGGCAGTTGAAACAACAGAAATAACTGAGTCTCTTACAGATGCCACACTATCATCATCCAATTCAGGTAGATAAGAATCATCCACTACTGTAGAGGGAGAGGTTCGTCTTCTGATTCTACAGTTGACAGAAGAGCAGATTCTCTACCTGGAGATAGAGAGGAAACTGTAGACATATCCAGATTGAGGTTCATAGTACTTAAAGCTTCATCAACATGCAGCTGGACAGTTGGTATGGGCCTAGGCTGGGAATAGCCCAATACCGAATCCGGAGCCGCCTTAGGGGAAAGGATATCCTTCCACTCCATAGATGGAAGGTAAGGAGCCTTCGGGTCAGCATTCCTCTTAAAACCCCTGACTCAGGTACTAAAAGATCTCTGGGAAGAACATCCGGTCGTCATCAGAGATATCCTTAGATATCCATCCCTAGTGGTGCAAATCTTTTTACACATTGCAGTCCAGAGGGTCCCAGTAGGAGACTGGACCCTTCATCCTCCGACACTTAGCATGGGTCCTGCAGGTATCATGACCGCAGGAATACCTCGCGGTCCTGGCACAAATCTGCACTCTGCAGTGCATCTCCTTTGAAGACCCCGCTTGTAAGGAGCAAAAATATGAGTACAATGGTCTTTTTGAATCACCATGCTGAAAAGAACGGATTAATAACATTCTATGATGACAACAAAAAGAAAATAGTAATCACCAAATTATGTGTAATTGCAATTGGTGAGAAAGTAAGAGGTAAAGAACAAAATATCCAGACCCCTGGTAATGGCGTTAGATTGGAAAAATTAGCCGTTAAAAGATATATGCCACCCATAACAACAATATTTTTGGTTAAAAGAGGGAACAAGTATGCTCAACAAGGAACACTAGCTTCTCTATCTCCGCAGAGAAGAAGCTAGTCATGAGGCAACAAAGTCGCCAACCTAATATAGCCCAGCGGCATAGTAAGAAATATGAAACCAATTGTTCAAATTGTTCTAAAAGCACCAAAATTGGCACACATGTGGATTAATACATTCTGAACAATTTTGGATATGGAGGCATTCAAGATTCTCCCCGTAGCACATTTGGCGGCCATTTTTCAAAATGGCCGCTATTTACCGTTAGCGTCATTGAATATGTACCATAATTTGTCTTTTTGTGGATGCTAAAGGTGATAAGTGTGCTAGAGGTGATAAGTATTGTACAATTACACATACTTCTGTGCTTACCAAATAATTTGGCTACCATTTCACAAGAAAATGAATTTTACTTTGCAGCGGCAGCGTTGGTGGCAGTGACGGCGGCTGCAGTAATAGTATAGTGTTGATAGTCATGGTGCTTGTAGTAGTAACTTGTGGTAACATGGTGGTGTTTTGTGTCTGCAGGTGAGGCAGCAGCAGCACCACCTGACATCAGAGACGCGTTGTTCCAGACTGCAGCCATGGCAAAGAAGTTCCAACTGGTCGATACTTTTGAGCAACGTACTCCCACAACACCTCCTGAGACAAACTGGAAGCTGTGTCTTGTATGTCAAGAGGAGACAACAGAGTTACTTGTCTGCCCAGTACTGTCTAAACGCCGAGACCCTGGGAGTGGATACACGACAATGGCTGCAAACTTGGTCAAATTTGATGAACTCGGAGAACTGCCAAGAACTGTTCAGTTACAGAGACTAGATGAAGGACAAGGTGTTGAGGCGACAATGGTTGCCCACCAGGCCAAGTGGCATAAAACATGTATGCTCAAATACAATAACACAATGCTACGAAGAGCAGAGAAGAGACGCATCGCAAGCAGCTCAGCATTTGATAGTACTGACAATGTCCAGGCCAAGCGCGCCAGAACACACTCTTCAGAAGCCACTACCAGCGGCACCTCCTGCTTTTTCTGTGGAAAGTCTGGCACAGAGACCCTACATGAAGTAACAACCTTCCAGGTGGACACACGCGTACGGAAGTGTGCAGCGCAAGTTGGGGACAATGAACTCATAGCCAGGCTCAGCATGGGTGATATGGTGGCTCTGGAGGCCAAGTACCATTCCAAGTGTTTGTTGGCTCTTTACTATCGTGCAAAGACCACTGTAGAAGCCGAGCAAAAAACTGACCATGAAGGTGTAATGTCAAGAATCGTACTGGCTGAACTGGTCCTGTATATCGAGGAAACCCACCTAGAAGAGGGCACCACCCCAGTCTTCAGACTCGCAGAACTTGTAAAGCTATACACAACAAGAATGGAACAGCTCGGGGTTGTTTTGTGCCAGAAAGTTAATAGCACAAGGCTGAAAGAGCGCCTGTTAGCCCAGATACCAGGCCTGAGATCCCACAGCAAAGGCCGAGATGTTTTACTAGCGTTTGATGAAGACATTGGTGAAGCGCTAGGCAAAGCCTGCGAGCAAGACTGTGACACTGAGGCAGTTCACCTTGCGCGTGCTGCACAGATAGTTCGTCGATATATGTTTGAAGACACTTACCAATTCCGTGGATCATTCCCGGGCAGCTGTCAGGAGGACTCTGTGCCAAACGTACTAGTTGCAATGGTAAATATGGTGCTGGATGGCCCCACCATCAAGAATCAAAGCCATTCCTCTTCAACACAAGCAGCTCTTTCCATTGCGCAGCTTCTCAAGTTCAACAGTGTCAAGCAAAGTCGGAAGCAGGGAGCAACCAAGACACAGGAGCCTCCAGCTGTCAGACACAGTACGTCTCAAGAAACTCCTCTTCCAACCTATGTTGGGCTGATGCTGTATGCTGAAACACGCAAGAGAGGACTTGTGGACAAGCTCTTCTCTCTGGGCCTAAGCATCTCATATGACAGAGTCCTACGTCTTTCTGCCCAGATGGGAAACAGCGTGTGTCAGCTGTACCGCATAGAGGAAGTGGTCTGCCCGCCTACCCTGCGTAGCAATGTGTTCACAACTGCGGCTGTGGACAACATTGACCACAACCCAAGTGCCACCACAGCCAAGAATTCATTCCATGGAACAGGAATCTCGCTTTTTCAACACCCAACGTGTGCAGATGAGGGAGGGGATCGTAGCATTGCTCTCACTGGGCGTGATACTGGATCAAAGACTGTTGAGCCTCTACCAGAATATTACACGGATGTACGTCCTGTTGCTTCTTCTGTCAAAGGGCAAATGATCCCAGATACTTCTGTGACCTCTCTTAGACGCCACAACTGTGAGCAGCACATAGAAGATGAGTATATGTGGCTGGAGAACACGAGAAGTGTTCTCAAAGATGATGTTGAGGCCTGTGAAAACACATCATGGGCTGTATACCATGCAAGGCACCAAGATCCAAAGCAACCAGTCATCACACCAACGTCCCTGCTTCCCTTGTTCCAGGAGAGTGCTCACACTGTGGCAATGATCAGACACTCTATTGATGTAGTCAGGAGTGCAGTTAAACATCTCAACCCAGGCCAAACTCCAGTTCTGACTTGCGACCAGCCACTATTCACTCTAGCAAAACAGATCCAGTGGAAGTGGCCAAACACATATGGAGAAGACCAACTGGTGGTGATGTTTGGGGGGTTGCATATTGAGATGACGGCACTGAAGACCCTGGGTGACTGGTTGCAGGGAAGTGGGTGGACCCAAGCACTGCTACAAGCAGAGATCACAACTGAAGGAATAGCAGACTCATTTCTTCGAGCAGCTCACGTCACACGCACCAGAAGAGCACACCAAGTCACAGCGGCTGCGTTGTATAATCTCCAACGGCGTGCCTATGACAAGTACAGCACCACCAATACAGAAGATGATGAGCACCCTGAAAGCTTCGAAGACTGGTGCAGTCAGAGAGAACAGAGTTATCCGCAGTTTCAGTACTGGTCAACAGTCTTGGCACTGGAGCTGTCCACTCTGATCTATGTGCGATCTCTGAGAGAAGCCAATTTTAGCATGTACGTGGATGCTCTGACAGAACTGGCTCCGTGGTTCTTCGCACTAGACCACACGAACTATGCCCGATGGATACCAGTGCATCTACGGGACATGGCAGAACTGGCAAACAAACATCCAGACGTCTTCACAGAGTTTAGCAAGGGACACTTCACAGTCCAGAAGACCAAGAGGATCTTTTCAGCAATCCCTCTTGACCAAGGACATGAGCAGAACAACGCGTATGTCAAGGGTGATGGAGGAGCCATCGGCCTCACAGACAATCCAACTGCACTGAGGCGCTGGATGGTTGCCGGACCGGAGGTTGCTAGAGTGATTGTGGAATTTGACGACTTCAATCTGCATCCACACGATCAAGAGGAGACACGTCACCACGAAGAGACACCAAGTGTGCAGAACACTTTTGCCAGAGATGTGCGCTCACTCGTGGCCGATATTGAAGAGCTGGGCAACCCTTTCGAGGAGGACAGTCAGGACTTGCTGGTGCTCGACACAACGGAGATCGCAGACCCTGCAGTCATAGAAACAGTCCGTAACGCCAAGCAGATTGGCCAAGACCAGTTTGAAGCATTCTCAAAGGAATGCATCGTGGACAGAACCAAGTCCATTGAGGTGGCAATCCACCGGAACAAGCTACCACTGTTTGCGACCAAGAGAGGACCCAATATACCCAAAGGAAAAGAACAGGTCAAATCTCTGAAGAATGATGTTGCGCTCTTCGCACGATTATATATCGGCTGCCAGACCCATGATGGGAATCTAGAAGAGTTCTTCAGGCATGAAAATCAGCAATGCCCTCCAGCTTTATCTGACGGAGGGAGACTGTACCTAGGGAGCAAGAGTGACTTGCTGGTGTGCCTTGAAGGCCATGCTGAGCCTCAGTTTGAAGCTCCTACTGTCACTGCTGTTGTCCTCGATGGAGCAGTAATCGTACAGATGTTGAAGCCGGGTACTGCCAACACGTTCGAGGAATATGCACAGCAAGTGTTCATCCCATACGTTGTACAACGTTTCCAACATGTATCACGTCTTGACCTTGTGTGGGACAGCTACAGAGCAGATTCCCTGAAGGCATCAACCAGAGAACAGCGTGGAAAGGGAGTACGTCGGCGTGTTGTCGACTCAGCAGTCATACCAGGAAATTGGCAAAGTTTCCTGCGAGTTGATAGCAACAAAGTGGAGCTCTTCAGCTACCTCTCCACCATGCTTGCAGAGTCCTTTCAAGAAGAAGGCAAGGAACTGGTCGTCACTGATGGGGAGCAGGTGATCTGTGTTCCAGACCAAGAGGATGTCAACTCACTCGCACCATGCAACCAAGAAGAGGCAGACACCCGCATGATGCTACATGTAGCACATGCTGCACAACATGGTCACCACCAGATACAGGTTCGAACAGTAGACAGTGACGTCGTGGTCCTAGCAGTGATGGTAGTCCAGAAACTACCAGCTGGAGACGAACTCTGGGTAGCCTTTGGGACAGGCAAGAACTACCGCTACATTGCAGCCCATGAAATAGCTTCCTCCCTTGGTCCAGAGAAGGCATGTGCTCTTCCAATGTTTCATGCCATCACAGGGTGTGATACTGTGTCAGCCTTCGTCGGACATGGGAAGAAATCTGCCTGGGCAACATGGAACACGCTGCCAGAACTCACTGATGCCCTGCTGAGTCTGGCAAATGCACCCACAAGCATCCAAGAGGATACAATGCATGTCATCGAGAGGTTTGTCATACTCCTGTATGACCGCACAAGCAAATGCAAGGACGTCAACAAGGCGAGAAAGCAGCTCTTTGCAAAGACGAACTCTGTTCAGAACATCCCGCCAACCTACGCTGCTCTGGAGCAGCATGTGAAGAGATCTGCCCTTCAGGGTGGTCATGTCTGGGGCCAGGCATTGGTACCAACGCCCGTGCTCCCTCCACCAACAGACTGGGGCTGGCATCGGAGTGATGATGGGCTCTACACACCACTCTGGACCACACTCCCTGAGGCATCCAAGGCCTGCTATGAGCTGGTGTCTTGCGGATGCAAGAAAGGCTGCAAAAACCGCTGCAAGTGCAAGAACGCTTCACTGCAATGCACTGGTCTATGTTTCTGTGAAGGCGAATGCCAGTAGATTGGGACAGAAAACTTGCTAACCAACATTATGATCTGTAGACATTCATAATTCTGGTGACCAGATTTGAAAAGTTCGGAATCATAATTAACATAGTGTGGCAAAATCTACGTTATTGTATTACATGTATGTACTGCAGGATTACACAAGTACTGTGCCTAGAGACTGGGCTTTTGGTCGACTATATAACTACAATCTGACCATACTGTAAACTTCCCGTACTCTGTGTATTATTTTGACTAGCAATTTTGCCAGCAATTTGAAATAAAAAAGCAACTTGAGCAATTAAAGTGTGTTCCTGAAATCAGGTACTGGTTATTAGAGGTATTATGTCATTGAGTATTGAAATCTTCATCAAATGTCCACTTTTTCCACAAAATGGCGGCCAGTTTGGGGGCCATTTTTGAGAAGATTCATCTAAATATCTGTTAAACATTTATTGATGTTAATTCTGATGTAAAAAAAGGGAATTTTGGCCCATCTAGCACCAAACTAACGACACATAATGAAGTCTATGTAATGACGCTAATGTTAAATGGCGGCCATTTTGAACAATGGCCGCCATATCTTCCTAAGGGCTAATCTTGAATGCCTCCATATCCAAAAATGTTTAGAATATATTAATCTACATGTGTGCCAATTTTGGTGCTTTTAGACCAATTTGAACAATTGGTCTGCTATGCCGCTGTACTAATAGAATATGATATCGACGCATCGATACTTGAGCAACTTGCCGTAGCAATAAAAGACTAAAATTCTAACCCATAATCTTACAAGAAAGATCCCTATAAAGGATCCAACTGGTAAGGATACGAATTATAAATCCAATCCATACCCTTAAAGAGAACTGGATAAATTGTTATAAAAAAATAACCAGACGTAGTGGTCATTTCTAAGCCTAGCCACAGAAGACCTTTCGTAAAAGAGACCTCCGTAGCTGACCTACATAAAGAAACCTCGCAAGTAGTAGAAGTAAGGTCTTTATGTTAATCTGGAATTGTACTCATCAACAGATAATAGAGCACTCATAGAAGGCGGTCTCAAATAAAGGAAAAAATTTATGCCATAAAGGTACAAGTATTTCCGTTAGTAACAGCACACTTAGATAACGGCGTTGTCGTCTCCTAGGGGTCTCCCCAAAGTAGAGGCGTGAAAACATTCCCCTATAAGGGTCTAGACCTGCTGCCAGTAACGACAGTGTCGGTAAGTATGGCGGCAAGGTCAAACGACAATAATTTCCACAGAAATGTAATGCCGTATAAAGAGGCTGTGACGTTATAGGCAACACCGCCGTAAATAGCGACGTATCACTATTGTATGCCTAAGATTAGGAATTCCGTCGGAGACAACAAAGCCGTGAGTACCGGCAATGCCGTCAGTCTAACCACTCACTCTTTTATAAAGAGGTATGCTGACGGCTCTGGAGGACCAGAACTCCGAAGGAACTAGGCCTCCCAAGAAAGACAATTGCAAAAACACAGCATCATATAAATAAAACTAAGGTGAATGTCAGTATCGGGAAGACCAACCGCAGGGGAAAGTAACGACATGGGGTTAAGAATGCCCAAACTAAGGTAAAAACAAAGTCAAATGCAATTCGATCTGAAATTCCCAGAGGCTAGGAAACGGCAGAACACAGAAGTCAGTGCACCGACATTTTGAGCTCTCCTTTCGCAAAGGGGAACTCAATGGAACTGCCGTAACCCAGTATGAGAAATCCCGAACGAATGTAGCATGTCGGACCGATGATACGGCGTCAAAGGATAGGCTAGGCCTGAATGCGACAAGTCAAAATAAAAATCCCAGAGACTGAAGGAAATGGCAGTATAAAAAGCCATAAAACCGACTTATATACAAATAAATGAGCTCACCCTTCGCAAAGGGGAGCTCAAAAAACTGCACATACCTAGCCCTGAAAATTCTCCAATGCTTGCAGCACGATGGCCAAGAGCCTAAATGGTCAGAATACAGAGAAAACGCCAAACAGGGGGATCAGAAGACTCAGAAAACTATTATAACTGAGTAAAACACTCCCCAAGAGGAAAAACCACTGTCAACGAATCTGGAACTAAAGACCAAAACGACATCGGCGAGTCCGTCTTCAACTAAAAACTTACCGTCTCTAGGCTAGGCTAACCAAAACTGACACGCACCAATAAAAAACATAGATTACAAAAATGCAATGTAAATGCAAACTTAGAATAGAGCCCAAAGCATAGCAATGCTAAAAAACTAATAGCTAACGTTAAACTTATACAATAAAGAAGTAAACACGAAAAAGGACAATCAGGTACGAAACCCCATGCCGAGGCTAGCTGGACTCGAAGCACTTAGGCTTCCTCAATTGAAAAAGCTAAATAATTTTTCCCCGTAGGGATCCAAATCATTTACAGCTAAAACAAACTGCAAAGAGAGGAAGAGGAAGCCATCATATGAAGAAATTCTTCAAAATAAGCTGATAAAGAGCACACAACAAAACAGAGAACAGTAGCGTGAAGCTGCGAACAAAGGAATGAAGCGCCAGGGTCGTATGGGAGCAGCAAAAGGTGATAGGATAAGTGACGGCTCCTCACTTATGCTTCCCCTTAGAGGATTAGACTGGGTAAGTCTATTGGGGTGCAGATATCTATGGTTATCTTAGGATACGTCCCTGATTATACAAGATATCTACGGATAGTTGTTCTGAGGGTTAGAACCCTGTGATACCTGACGGTAATTCTCTTATAATATTACTCGCAGGAATGTGATACAGTAGGAAGCAGTCGAAGGGAACTTCCATCAGGACGACATGGCTCAAGCCCAAAAATTGTAAATTATAGACCTAATTGGTGTTTACGTCATAACATTTTATCAGCCTCACAGTTTGGCTCTCAGTCAATACAATCTACCTTGGGCTCTTTCTCAATTGGAAGATTATATACGTAGATGGTTTGAACAAAAGCTAATCACATTAGCAATATTCTTTGGCATTCTCTCATTAGAGGGAGAGATCATCCAACACTCACATATAGCTTTGAATGCAAATACCTTACAACCGTGATCCGTTTTCCCATTAGAAAAGTTATGAAATAATAATAAATGATAAATAGAAATTTAAATCTTATTAACAAAAACTGTTTCTTGAAAAAGATAAAATCCAAAAACTAAGAAATTCTCATTGTCTCATAAAAGGTTAATACAACTTTTTCTCACCAAAACAGATCTCTCTTTCTCTTAAAAACTTTAGTTACCAACAATATACTTTACAGTTAAAATATAGTCACATTCATTGCACCTAGGAACTGCTTCAGGAGGTGAGCACATGGAATACCCATACATCAGTTTTGTGTGACCTATAGGTCTTCTTGATGATATTACTTCATTCCTCCTCTATTTTTGTACTGAAGATTCCCATAGAGTAGCAATTGGCGTTATTTCTTTTTACCTTATTTTCAGCAGATTCATTATTCCACCGAGTTTGTCATTTTGTAGCTATGCAATGATTTTAAGTGGGTTATATTATCCCTCACGGCTAGTTTAAAAGCTTATATTGGTAAGGCAATTGATGATTTAGCTGCAGCATCCGCATTTTTCATTATCCAAACCCCTAACATGAGCAGGAATCTAACATATTCCTATATTTACCCAATGGGAATAAAACCTGTTAAGGAACTCTTTTTATTTTCAATGCATATTGGTTCTTATAACTGTAAATCTTCAGGGCTTTTATGACACTTCTTGAATAATGATAAATCACAAAGTTATGATTGGCCTAATCTTCGATAGTTTTAATAATCTCAATTATTATTATTATTGTTATTACTAACTAAGCTACAACTCTAGTCGGAAAAGCAGGATGGTATAAGCCCAGGGGTCCCAACAGGGAAAATAGCCCAGTGAGGAAAGGAAATAAGGAAAAATAAAATATTTTAAGAACAGTAACATTAAGATAAATATTTCCCATATAAACTATAAAAACTTTAACAAAACAAGAGGAAGAGAAATTAGATAGAATAGTGTGCCCGAGTGTACCCTCAAGCAAGAGAGCTCTAACCCAAGACAGTGAAATACCATGATACAGAGGTTATGGCACTACAAAAGACTAGAGAACAATAGTTCAATTTTGGAGTGTCCTTCTCCTGGAAGAGCTGCTTACCATAGCTAAAGAGTCTCTTCTACCTTTACCAAGAGGAAAGTAGCCACTGAACAATTACAGTGTAGTAGTTAACCCCTTGAGTGAAGAAGAATTGTTTGGTAATCTCAGTATTGTCAGGTGTATGAGGACAGAGGAGAATATGTAAAGAATAGGCCAGACTATTCGGTGTATATGTAGGCAAGGGGGAAAGTGAACCGTAACCAGAGAGAAAGATCAAATGTAGTACCGTCTGGCCAGTCAAAGGACCCCATAACTCTCTAGCAGTAGTATCTCAACAGGTGGCTGGAGCCCTGGCCAACCTACTACCTATATTACTAATATAAAAGGAAAATAAAAGAAAATGTTTCGTTAATACATTCGAATAAAGCTAAAAACATGTGATACGATGATGAAATATGTCAGTAAATATCTCAAGTGTTTGAAGAGATAAAGATGCTACCCTAAAAATTTTATTCTTCTTTATATATGCATAGATTCTCTCTCTCTCTCTCTCTCTCTCTCTCTCTCTCTCTCTCTCTCTCTCTCTCTCTCTCTCTCTCTCTCTCTCTCTCTCTCTCTAATATAATGGCTGATAATTTGGATGTTAATACCGATGCTTCACTAGGTAATGAGAACTGACTGATCTTGTCTAGGAACACTGTAGCACAACCAGCACCCATTGAAGATTTAGAACCTTTAGTATAAATAGCATGAGGTCCTTTCTTTTGAATATGTTCCAGGGCATGTATAACTATATTTTTTGATAGATAATAAAGATCACAGTATATTTTTGCTTTCTTAAAGGTCCAAGGTGGAGGAAAGAGATGGTGTAATAATGATTATTCTGATGTTTGTAGATTGTAATAGCCTATGTTCCCTTATTGGGAATGGTGGTTCATGATTGTTTATGAATGCCACTGAAGTTGAATAGCTTCTTTGTAGGAAAATTAGTGGATAAAATCTTTAATGCACTTCACATGGTTACAAAATGTCAATGCAGGGACAAGGACAGTTCCCCACTTTCACATAGCACTGAGATATTTAGGGAAGATCTAAAGACTCCACCACATAGTTTTAAACCTCGAGTGTGTATTGGATATATAGATTTCAAAGTAACTTCAGATCCTGATCCATTTATTGGGCTACCATAATCTATTCTCAATAACACTAATGCTTTATAGATCATCAGTAAAGTTGATCTCTTTGCACCTCATGTTGTACTAGACAATTTTTAATAGATTTAAAGCATTATTATATTTGAATTTAATGTAATATACATGGGCTTTCCAACTAAGTATCGAATATTAGACCCTAAAATTGGACCTTATTTTGGAATTGAATTTAATTGTTGCTTAATGTGAGGTTTATTTCTTTGTTTTTCTTCCATCTACATTCTTATAAAACATTATTGATTGAGTTTTTTTCTGCAAAAAATCTTAAACTTCCTCATTTGATATACAGAGGCTGTGATTAGTCAGTATCTGTTCAACATCAGAACCATTTTCATCTATCGTATAACAATTATCTTCCCACAAAGGATTGTAGACGTTGAAATATCCCATTAAAAAGAAATTTTGGTTATTTGCTAATTCTTTGGATAAACTTTGAAAATTATAGTTGCAAAATGGTTGATTGTATATATATATATATATATATATATATATATATATATATATATATATATATATATATATATATATATATATATATATATATAGATATATATAGATATATATATATATATATATATATATATATCTATATATATATATATATATATATATATATATATATATATATATATTTATATATATAAATAATAATGAAGTTATTATTCGAATATACTTCAACTCCAGATAATTAAAATTCTGATGTCCTAGATAACTTAGCAATGCAAGTTACACTATTATGAATATAGATTATAGTTTCTAATGCATCAGGAGAAGAGACTGGGCAAGATGCTTGGGAGTAATTTCCTATAAAAGGAATAGTATCATTAGTATGTTACAATTTGTTAATAGACTCTGAATTTAACCTAGATGTAAACGGCCTTTAGGACCATTAACATTCCATTGCATTATGTATGGATTCAACATTAAAGCAATGGAGATGGATTTCTACTGGCCTGAGTATTATTTCTGCTTATTTTGCCATAGTTGGGTTTCTGTTTAACATCACGAACATTAATGTTTTTATAAGGTTTTAGTTTTTAGGCGTAGTTTCGTGAAACTTTCTTTGATTATGATTTACTTCCTTATTATCATTTTGAATGGGGTTAAGTTTTTCTATTCATTTTTTTTCAGGAGAATAGTACTTTTTGCAAGCATCTTTATCAGAAGGTCAACACACATATGAACAGCTCTGTGCATTTCTAGTCAACCAAACTGGTATATGATTTTGTTCTTGATAAAGTTGTCTATCATATTGCCAATTTTATGTAAACAATTGGTCTTTCTGGCAAAACATCTAAATAGGTTCTCTGAAGGTAATCATCTGTTCCCTAGTTTGCAATTTGGTTTTCGGAAAGGCCTTGGAGCATGTGATGCCCTTCATATAATCTCCAATGCTGTACAGAAATCCCTTGATTGTGGTCAGGAAGTTCATATGATTGGCCTTGATTTTAGTGCTGCCTTTGACCGTGTTAATCATGAGGCCCTTGTTTTCAAACTCAAACAGTTTGGAGTAGGTGGGTTGTTACTTAGAATTATTATAGAATTTTTAAGTAATAGATGTCATGGGGTTGTTGTTGATGGGCACCATAGTGAGTTGAGGAAAGTGATATCTGTTGTTCCACTGGGAAGTGTTCTTATCTCATTACTTTTCATACTATTTACATATGACATGTGGTTTGGCCTAAAAAACAAGCTTGTTGCATATGCAAATGATGCTACTCTCATTGCATCAAATCCATCTCCTGAATGTAGATCTGGGATTGCTGAATCCCTTAATAGAGATCTAGCTAAAATTAATGCATGGTGCAAATTATGGGGTATGAAGTTAAATTCTAACAAAACTCAAAGTATGATTGTAAGTATGTCAAGGACAGTGGCTCCTCAACATCCAGATCTCAGCATTGATAATGTTTCTTTAACTTTGTATGACTATTTTAACATGATAAGTGTGATTCTCAACAGCAAATTAATTTTGAGAAACATTAGGTCTGTGCCTTCTTCAATTGCACAAAATATGGGCTTATTGAGAAAGTCTTTTAAGATTTTCGGTGATCAATCCATTCTGAAGAAGTGTTTTAATTCTCTCATTCTACATTGTGTCGAGTATTGTTCTCCTGTCTGGTCTTCAGCTACTGATTCTCATCTTAATTTGTTGGACAGAAATTTAGTCTATTAAATTTCTTATTCCTGATCTAGATATTAATCTTAAATTATTAAGCATGTTGGATAAGATTTTTCATAATTCTTACCATCCTTTACATTCAGATCATCCTGGAAAGTTCCATCCTATTCGTAATATTAGGCATGCAGTTAATTCTAATCGTCAGGCATTCTCCATCATGATTGGGCTTCAGCACGGCATATCATTCTCGTGTTGAAGCCTTGTGATGGGCAAGAGGGTTGTCGAACTGGAGAATTATTTTTTCCTCAGTTTTACTCTAAATTTTTCTCATCTTATTACTATTACTTATTATTGCCTCATCCTCATCCAACCTTAGTTTCAAAACTCTATTAGCCATTTCACTGTCCAGATGTTTTTAAGGGGTCATCGTATCCAGGATTGTTTTTTTTTCTTTTTTTTTTTTTCAAATCAAATGTATTAGCTGGGGTGGTCTTGCCACCACCCCGATATTGTTTGGACACAAAGGAGTGTCAATGCTCCCATACTGGCACGTGGAACTATTCTTGTGCTGAAATTTGGCCATCGGATTCCAGGGGTGGGCCGGTTTCATGTGGCTTTTTGCTGAGCCTAAAGGGAGTACAGGGAATTATTTTAAGATTTGTAAATTTATTCTGAAAATAAAGTAGGAACTATTGCTCCGGGCTATATATCTTGCTTTGGAGAAAATAATTTCCTCATCTATGCCAAATCATGCACACAGTGTGTAATACTATCTAACCCAGTGGTTCCCAGCCTTTTATCTGTCATTTCCCCCTGCACCCAATTCAACCATCCAGATTTCCCCATCATATGTATGAGAGAAAGAAGAGTTAAAATGCACTGAGACTATTTACTAATTTATTTTTCAAATGCACTAACGCAGCTAACATTAAATTGTATTGAATAAGAACACGGCAACTAACACAGCAATTTCGTGTGACTTCTGGCAATGTTTGCTGTTCACAAGTCCTTCAATGTCTGGGGGAGTTATGGAGAGTGCACATCGAAGATCCGCCTCTACCTCCAACTTGTTGCGTGCCTTTGTTTTGAGGTGTACCAGTGCCGGAAATCCTGTCTCACACAGGTAGGTGAAAGAAAACTGGACCAATATCTGCAGAGCATTGGTAGTAAGAAGCGAGTAGGTTCCTTGGAATTGGGTCCAAAATTCTTCCAGTTCCATATTCTGGAAGACATCCTTCACTGCAGAGTCGTTTTTCAAGTCCATGAACTCTAACTGCCACGCTTCTGACACATCATCAACGTTCCTCTGAAATGGATCGCTGATAAGCTTGTTTTAGTTTCTCTCGTTTGTGATCCCTGGGAAGTAGTTCTTTAATTGTTCCTCCAAGCCTTCGAGGTGTTGTTTGATATCCTCGGTTACTGGATCAGGCAGACCATCCTCCATATCCTCAACACATTCGTTCAGAGCGAGGAATGGGGAAAACTTCCACTCCCCATTCTTTTCTTCCACAGTTCCAGTTTAGCCACAAAAGCTCTGATCTTGTCCAACTGAAAAAGAATAATGGTCCCTTTGCCCAGCAGTTTCCTGTTGAGCTCGTTCAGTGTACTGAAAATATCGGACAAATAGGACAGCTGCATACGGAAAAACTCACCCTCCAACGCCTCCAAAGCACAACATTCTCTTGGGCCCGAAGGAAGGCTACCACCTCATCAAACAATTCTAGGACTCGCTGCAACATGTTTCCCTTTGAGAGCCACCTCACTTGAGTATGAAACAGTAACAATTCTTGGTCGGTTTCCATGCCTTCACAGAGCCGACGGAACAGCCGAGTGTTCAGAGCGGAACCCTTGATAAAGTTGATGACTTTGATGACAGCCTGGAAATGCTGCTTGAAGTTCTTCGGGAGAGTTCTCGAAGCAAGTGCCCCTTTGTGGGTCAGTGTGTTGATTCCACAGCCGAATTCTTTTGCTTGACGAGCGTGACGAACCCCGATCGAGAGCCAAGCATGGCTGGCGCACCATCCGTGCACACCCCAACCAGAGACTCCCAGCTGATGTTGCTGTCTTCAAAAAAGTCATTAATAAGGTCTATCACATCCTGAGATTTGGTCGTGGTCTGGAGAGGATTGTGGAAGAGGAATTCTTCTGCAATTCATTTCGGTGGTATAACGAACAAAGACCAACAGCTTGGACAGATTCGCAACATTCGATTTGTCGAGTTGAATCGAAAAAAAAGTGTGACCCCCGAACCTTCTGAACATCTTGGTTCTTGATGTTCTCAGCCATTTCATTGATTTGTGACTGAATGTTGTTGTTTGAAAGGGAAATCTGGGTCATCTTGTTGTGGCCAGCCTCACTAAGGACCAACTTCACGCACTGCAGCATACAGGGCTTCACGACTGTTTCACCAATTGTGTGTGGTTTCTTCTCCCTCATGATCTTGTACGAGACTTTGTATGACGCTTTCACAATAGCGTCCGTTTGTTGACGAAACGTTCAAGTTGAGTCCAGTCTCATCGTCTTCAGATAATTTTGTTTCAGCTTATTTACGATCCTTGTTCTGTAGTTCGGGATGGCATCCTTGAAGGTCTTGCTTCAACTGGAATGGCTTCATTCAACCATTCCCCAAGGTCTTTGTGCAGATGACACATTTTGGCAGATGTTCCCCGTTATTCGCAACGAATGTAAAAACGAAGTCTAGATATGCTTCTGAATATGTTCGTTTTTTTGTTTTGTTTTTTTTTACATGATCACTTGCGGACCAGAAAAGAACGAGAGAGATCATTTTAAGACATGTAATAGAAAAGAGCAAACTAAAAAAGAAGAAAGAAAATAAAACATAAGATTGAAAGCGGGTAAAGTTCAGGAAACGGGTACTCCTGAGGAGAGAAGAACAGATGGCTATTACTGGAAATTATTTTCTAATTATTTTCTGATAATTTCCATAATTTTAATTCCAGACTAGAATTTCCCCCCTGAAACACCCAAATTTCCTCTCTGGGGGAAATTTCCCCCCGGTTGGGAACCATTGATAACCTAAATACAAGTAGTGACGATATTAAATTAGATGTCAAACCCCATCTACATTTTAGTTATGGAAGGGGAGTAGTCTTCAATAAAGACCTGCGTGAATTTACAGAAGAGGAGATACTGGCCATGTGTACATAAAGTTCCTGGAACATCGATGATTATCTTTACTTTCCAGGATACTGATGTACCTTTCCAAATTATTATATAAAATGAAAGGATGACCTATGAAATAGAAGCCACTACAATGTTTCAACTGTTTCAAATTTGGAAACCCTTCTAAAGTTTGTTAAAACTAAAAATGTGTAGCATTTGCTCCAAATCTTACCATGGAGATTGTACACTTGAGACCAGGTGTTTGAACTGCAATTCAAATCGTAAATTTACTGATAGGAACTGCGAGCTTTACTAGTTGGAATAAGCTGCCCTCAACAAATATAGTGTGGAGCGCATAAGTGTGGGAAATGCTAAAAGACTACTGAATAAACTGAACGGCAATGCAAAGTCATTAAAATCAAGAGAAAATTTACCACAACAGACATCAAACCTGCATAGTATTTCTAGGAAAAGAAATACATCATCTAATAATAGGTTTTCACAAGACGAGGTAAGCATGTTGCCTTATGAGGCTTTGCCATGGTGTATTAACACTGGGACATAACCCATCTCTGTACAACTTTCGTCCCCCATTACCAACAATAGTACTAACTTCCCTCAGGCCATGTCCTTGCCTGATTTGATGAAGGTTTCACTTAACACAACGTTACCAGGTGCACCTGTAGTGGAGAAGGTGCAAAAAACCTGGTAGTTCATCACCTTTTAATCGAAAAATAGAGACCTCCATACGTCTCGCCCTCCTTCCATAAGAAACGTTAAAGTTATGACATAAAATATATTTGATGTTTTCAGTGTTGATGTTTCTAATCAACCAGAAGACAATTTAGATAAATAACAATTAGATAAAAAGGATGAAAAGAAGAAAAACATGCAAAACCCAATATATCAAGACCCTCTATAAAGAAACCTCAGAAAGTGTTAGATCCAAAATTGCCACTTCATCTAAGGTGTCTTTCTAAAGATAAACCATAGTTTTTTTCCTTCATTTTGCAATGGAATTCTGAGAGTTTAAGGGCCAAATATGAAGATCTTAAGCTCGTCATTCATGAGTACCCCCTCTATAATTGTATGTCAACAGAAAAGCCAGCTCAATGCTAATACATCTTGTCCTCATGATCAACCAGTAAGAAACCATGGCAGAAGTCTTATATATGTTCGTCGAGATGTATCTAAAATATCTTTGCCTTTTCGTACACCTCTGCAGGCAGTGGTCGTACAAATGGATATAGGGAAAAAATATACAATTTCCTCTCATTACTTGCCTCCAAATGATAACAGTCAACAACTCCCTCAACCTAGATAATTAGTATACTAGTGATAATGCACCAATCATTATAAATACCAACAATCATCCACTTTTACAGAGATCGCCACGATGGAACCATGACAAGGCAAACCGGTAAAGATTTCATGAGATAAGCAAAATTGAAAGGAATGCAGTACAGTTTGAAAGTGTTGCTGATGCCATAGACTTACTGGACATAACTCTCCATGCAGTAGGATTCAGTTTGATTCCAAAAACCACAGGGTTATTCGAACGTCGACCACCCTCCTTGTGGCCTTCAGAATTACCAATTTTGCACAGAGCTACAAGAAGATCTTTTACTTGATTGTGTAGTTCAGAATTACCAGATCTTTTACTTGATTGTGTAGATGATGTACACAGGAGATATTGATGATATATATAAAAATAAATATATAGACCACAGCTCTATTGTGCCATGAAAGAAGCTGACGCTAGTCTTGGGTATCTTTTGTCCCACCCATCAGCAGTAGAATACCATCATCTTCTGTATGGAAGAAAGTAAAAAATATGGCAGGCAAATTCAACCTCAACCCACCACCATTGCTGAAAGTGAATGGTCAATATGTGATTTGAGCAACTAAGGTTACCCATGCCTCAGCTGATCATTTCTACAGTGTATCATGCAAGTGTGAAGCAGCTCTTGGTCACCAGTATAGAGGCGTTTAAGAAGGAAAATGCTAAATTTTGCAACAGACAAGGGGGAATCTCACAATGCTCATCTTATTTATAAAAGAATTTGATTTTGCACTTGCTAATTCCAATGATGCAGCCCCTGGGACCAACGGAATTCCATATGCAGTGATTAAACATGTACCTGTTAATACTAAGATATTTATTTTAAGCATTATTAACAGAATATGGCATGATCAAAGTTATCCTTGTGTTTGGGAACTAGCCATTATTTTAGCCTTTTTAACTCCCAGTAAGGATAAATTTCTAGCAGCCTACTAACGTCCAATTGCATTGACATCTTGGTTATGTAAGATCATGGAGAAAATGGTCAATGTAAGAGTGATGTGGTCCTTGGAGAAGAAAGGTATTTTATCACCTATCCAATTTGGATGTAGAAAAATGCATTCAACAATGGATGTGTTGAAATGACTTGAGTCCTCTATTTGTGAAGCCTTTGCTTCCAAGCAGCAGCTTTTTTTTTTATTATTATTATTTTTTTTTTTTTTTTACTTTGAAAAGGCACATGATACTACATGAAGATATGGTATACTAAAACCATTCATAATTGGAAATTGAGAGGATAGCTACTAATTTTCATTCAGTCATTTGTTTTACCTATATTTTTCAAAGCTAGAGTGGGTGAAACTCTGGCAGAGAGGAAATATTAGGGGGAAGGAGCTCCCCAGGGTAGTGTGCTAAGTGTAACCATAATTGCATTAGCCATTAATGGGATATCCTCAGTCATTTCCAAATATATTCTGTCAACATTATTTTTAGAAGATCTCTCCATATTTGCTGTAGCTAGAATGGCAGTGGTTAAGAGAAAACTACAATTTTCAATTGACAAAATTATTCAGGGGGCCGATATGAATGGATTCAAGTTTTTGACAAGGAAAACTGTAGTCCATTTCTGTCATATTCAGTGTACATCAAACGTCAACGGATCCCATGTGTAAGTGAAGCTAGATTTTTAGAATTATAGTTTGATTGCAGGCTGACATGGATTTCTCATTTGGAAGTATTGAAAGTAAAATGTGCAGAGGCTCTAAATCTTTTAAAAATTTGTCCCATACATCATGGGAGCCAGACCACAAAACACTTTAAAAAGTTTTATAAGGCTTTGATTTTTTTGAAAATTAGCTTTGAGTGTGAAATATACTCCTCAGCCATCCCAAGCTGATTAAAGATTTTAGATTCTATACACCATACCAGTATCAGATAGGCTGCAGGAGCCTTTAAAACTTCGCCTATCCCAAGCCTCTTTGTTGACACTGGAGAATTAATTTTAGACCTTTACCTAAAAGTCTTCTATTGTTCAGTATTGGCTTAGGTTGCATAGACTTCCTATTTTTGCAGTGAATCAGAATTCAATCCTTGTAAGGCATTGTAGATACTTTGAGTTGCACCCAAAAGAGGAAGGCAATTTTAGTGATGCGAGAATTGTTCTACAACCTTTAGGAGTGTTTAGTTTTATTATTATTTTAGTTTTAAAGATTTTTAGTGGATTTTTATCATTGGACTGAGAGGTATAACAATTCGCTTTTGTATTTTGGTTGGGTTCTAACACACGATGTGTGTCTGGGAATGAGAAGTCAGAATTACTAGCAAAGAATGCTGCTGCTGAGTTGCTACCAGGAAGGTGTCCCATCCTCTGTAATGATTATTTTTACCTAGCATTAAGATTTTTTTTTTAATAATTAGCAGCAGCATTGGGTTACTGTAGAAGGAAATAAGATGAGAGAAATAAAGAATTATATATCTCCTTGGAGGTATAACATGATGCCCGGAAAGCTGGAGACGACTATTTGTCATCTCCGCATTGGTCACACTCGGTTGACTTACGAGTTTCTGATGACTGAGCAACATCAGCCATGTTGTGATGACTTTTTGATACCCTTGAGAGTGAGGCACTTTTAGACTTAATGCCCCACTTTTAGTACCTTGAGAAATAAATATCGGTTTTAGGCTCAAGGTGAGGATGGCAGATTCATCCTTATCTAGATTTTTGATATGTCGTACCATACTAGCAGTATTTTTAGATTTGTTTCAGAAGCAGGTCTTCTGAAAGCTATTTAATTTTTATAAGGACATCTTTACTACATTTTTTAAAATTGAATTCCATTTTATTCTTTATTTATAACAAATGATATCGGTGTTAATTACATTAGATGTCAGGATGCCAGAAAACTCAATCGGTTAAGCAATCTCCATTGCTTTACTGTTCAGTTCTTACATAATTCAATGGAATTTTAATGATCTGAAAACCGGTTTACATCCAGGGGAAATTCAAAAACTATTGAAAAATTATAAAACCTTATTGCAATATACCTACAGCATACTAATGATACTGTTCCTTCAATGAGAAATTATAACCTAGGATCTCGCTCAGTCCCGCTTGCTGATGCATTAGGTAATGCCATCTACATCCATGCTAAAATAACTTAGGATTCTAATGTATTTAACACTTCAGAATTTCAATTATCTGGAGTTGAAGTACTTGTGAATAATAACTTAATATTTTTCATGTATACAATGAACCCTCTTGTAACTCTAATTTGCAAAACCAAGGTATAATTTGCTAAATCTAACCAAAGAACTCTCAGATTTGTCAGAGGATTTTCAATTAATCAGAGACTTCAAAGCCCGCAACCCCCTTTGTGACACTAATTGTGTTAGGGTTGATACAAATGGTTCCAAGTTTAAACAAATGGCAAATGATCACAACCTATGAGTAGTAAACGAGGAAGACCACTTATTATTCAAAAACTCATGGAACATATTCCTCATTAGATTTAACTCTTTGTTCCAGCAATAATGTAGATATGTTTCAATGAAGTGTGCTAGACGACCTTTTTAGCAGCAACCATTTTCCTATTTTAGTTACTATGTTCAGATGTACAGCAAGTCCTCCATTCAGCATTATTACACAAATAAAGCTGACTGGGATATACAAGTTAAGTACATCCGTTCACTTATTCATAAGATCATGAGGAATTAATAAATTCTTCACATCCTTCTTCAGACAAGTAGCTGACAAATTTATGCCTCTTATTGGAGCTAGACCAGTGAAACACTTTGTCCCTTGGTGGTTGGATACACAGACCAAACTAATAAAAGAAAAGCATGCAATTGGTAGAAAATTAGAAACATTAAATAAAGGATTTAATAATTTCAGTACTGATCCCCTTATGATTGGAAATACAATTAATAAACTGGTTGGTATAGCAATAAAAACTAGTGTAATAAAATCATACTTTAATAAGATATCTGCTAAGTTGAGAAAGGAAGCAATAAAAGGCAGGATAAAATCATTTTAGAAATATGTGTCCAGTGTATTGGAAAATACCCCGATGCAAAAGGTATGGAAGAATTTTAGGAAAATGAATGGTTCCTATAGCAGACCTGCAAGACATGCATTAATGCATGACAGATCACCAGTTCTTGATACACAGGCCTTCTCAAATATTATTGGACGAAATATTTAAAGCATAAGCAGCATTAATAATTTAGATAACCACTTTCAATCAATAAAAAGAAGTGAAGGAATGATACTGAATTTTGATATAATGGAAGATATTTATTATAATAAAAGCTTTACTGAAGAGGAGCTGGAATTTGCACTTTCAAATTGTAGTTCATTGGATTCTAGTAAAGATAATATAATTTTTATATGATAAAAAACTAGCTGCATTGTCAAAGGCAAAATTTCTTGCAATTTTATAATCATATGGGGATCAAACATCTATTTCCAAAAGCATGGAAACATGCAATAGTAATGAAAAAGTGGATAATGCAGCTAAATCTTAAAACAAATTACCAAAGCAAGCTTCTATAATAACCGTAAAAGATTATATAGGCCTCTTAAAGCATTACATACCTAGAAAATGGCAAGGTCAGTGGAATTATGGATGTGAAAATAATAAATTAAATGAAATAAAGTAATTTGTTTCTTTATGAGAATCATCATTGTAAAGAGAAAGGAAGACAGAAGTAATTTTAGGCAGATTGCGCATAGATCACAAAAAGTTTAGACATGGGTATTCGATGTGATGTGCACACTTCGTGAAGCAGTGCCAAGGTGCATTGAATGTAACTATTTTAAGCATAAAATATATTTGAATCATTTGTAAAGTTTTTAAAATAGAAAGAGACGTATGTTTTGATGAGAAATGTTTTATTAACCTTTTATCAAACTGAGAATGTCTTTTTAAGATTTTAACTTTTTTAACCCTTTGATGCTTATGCCCTTACAAAAGTCGGAGAGAGGCAGCACATATGGCTTTCGCTAAAAATGATGTTCGCAAAATAAAGTTGTTTTTTTTCTTTAAACTGGTACATCCAAACTATAACAAATTAAGGGTTCTGGCTTACTGCATTATTTTGGCAAAAGATTGAATGTACTAATGTAAAGAAAACACAACTGGAATGCTAAAAAAATAATAAAAAAGTTTCGACCGTGAAATTTTTGAAAAAAAGTTGTAAATAGCTTTTTAGAAATTCATAAAAAATAGAATATGTTTGAGGATTTTTTCTATTACGCAAATGTGAAGAAATTATTGATCTTTCACGTGGATGCAACTTTTTTCCAATAAATTTATTAGTAAGTGAGATATGGATGAATAAAACATTTGCTTTTTTTGAGCTAAAATTTTAGATTTTCCAACCTACTTAGGTGGACTTTTTCATTGTTACGACATAACAAATAAATATAAAAAGATTAAAGATAACCTCTTTAAGCCGATTAAATTTCCAATAACATGAATAGATAAAGAATATAAGTATTGTTGGAAAAATATTGAGCAATTACCGTTAAAAAAGGGAGTATGTTTTGCAATTTTGTTGTAAGCGTTTTTGCAATAACATTCTTTGTATAGAAGTGTTAATACTTTTATTTTGTTTTATATACCATGTAAAAGTGCAAAGAATGGGCTTTCTAATAATTTATGAGACATTTATATTGCAGTTATTCACATACGCACAAACCCGCCTATAAAGTCTTTTCTACGAGACCATAAATTCACATGTATTTCGGTGATAGTCAGAAATACAAATACGCTCACATAACTCCATTATGAATAGAACTAGAGAAAAAATGTGGTATAATGAAATCAATACGTGATATACATGAATAAATTAGTAAGGTGAAAGGTAGAGGAAATTTTTTTTTTGAATATTCACCTAATTGGTAAGTTTTTCCACATAAAATGGATTTTGAAGCAAAGCAAAAAATCTATTTTTGGGTGAGATGGCCATGTCGTCCTGATGGAAGCTTCCTATAGGCAGCTTTCTAAGGGATATTTGGCTACAGTGATACTCCCAGAGAATTGACCATAGGTCTCCAGAATTCTAACTCCTGGCGTGAGTATCCTTAAAAAATTTTCTTAAGGATATCGCATAATATCAGGGGACATATATCTGGATACGACACATGGTAATCTTCACCCCGAATAGAGTTTTCGCTCTGAGGTGGAAGAGTGGCAAAATTGAAGGGGAGCCATTATCAAGGTTACCCTTTTTCCCCTACTATTACATGGCCCAAAATGGCCGCTCATTCCTTGTAGCAATTAAGCATGGTGCTACAGATAAAGTAGTTTCGGGAGGGGATTGTTATATAATCCTTTTCTTTGAAAAAGAGTTTGGGTCCATCAGGAGGACATGGCCATCTCACCCAAAAATAGATTTTTCACTTTACTTTAAAAAGCGTTTTTTGGGCTCAAGCCATGTCGTCCTGATGGAAGTTTACCAGAGAATTACTAGAAAGTACTGTATCTGTGGGTTTTTATAAGTGTCTCAACCTTGGGTCAGCTTCTATATGGTCATCCAGACCACTGAAATATATGACGATACCGTTATACGTCATCACCACTAAGCATGGAATAATGTTAGGGCTTCCTGCCCCCTGCAGGGAGATGTCGTACTCGACAGTAGAAGCACAAGGTTTATATTCATATAGGAACAAATATAAATATCCTTCAGATCTTTTTGTTCATATATACAAGTACCTTAAGTATGAACTTTATTTAGGAAAATAAGTAAAAAAACTGCGGCTAAGTTTATTCAGCTACATTTGGGGCAAAATAAGATGCAAATACACTTTCTACATTTTATTGAATAGATAATCAAATATAACAGAAGGCGTATTAAAATTTGTAATAGAATTATACATTGAACATATAACAAATAAAAATATTTTCTACCTGAAAGGGAAGAAAAATAGTTGCCACTCAAAATCAGTTGAAAAATTATTAAGATAATTTTACTGTAAGTGTACACATTGCACTGGTGTCATTGGTATAATTCTGCACCTATAAAGAACAGTCCTAGTGTCACCAGGGTGACACTTAATAAAAAGGGTATTGCACTGGAAGGTGTCAACACCTTTTCACCCGAATTGAAAAGTCAATTCACTGTTCATCATAGCTCTAGACGACAGGTTTCACCACACTACCTGCCACCACCACAAAATGTTTCAATGCGTGCACTTGCTTCGCATAATGTTTATAGAAAATTCTGGAGAATTTCCAACCAGTGTATGAGCGAAGAAACTCAAAGTCCATATACTGGAAGAAGTTCAGTGAGGAAGAATTTTTTCTCGGATCATGAGCTGCGGGTGTACTATCAGGATCCGCTCAGCAAATTAAGTAGGTGAGCTTCGCCCTCAGTTGTTTTAGGGATAAGTCTGATCCTGAGGTTTCGCCTTTGAAGAGCTCTCCTCCCTTGAAGTCTGAAGTTCTTTGAAAATAGACCTTTAGACACTCTACTGGACTTAGAGAGACATCTTCCTTCAGAGGGCAGATTCTCCAGACCCCACCTTTTGGTGGGTAGCTCGTTTTTGGCGAAAAAGGTAGGATCAGGAAAGAGATTCAGTTCTCCCACTTCTGTGAACTGAATGTGGCCCTCATATCTTGATAGCCCCTGAGGCTATAGCGAACAGGAATATCACTTTTTGTGTTAGATTTTAGTGAACAATCTTCATTGTTCAAGGTTGAAGCATAGTGTAAGACTTTGTCCAGAGATCATGAAATGGGCTTCGGAGGGGCTGCTGGTTTAATTCTAGCTCATGCCTTCGGAATCTTGTTCAAGATTTCGTTCGCCAGGTCCACCTGGAAGGCGTATAGAAGAGGTCTAGTCAAAGCTGACTTACACGTAGTTATCGTGGTGACAGCCAAGCCTTGCTCTTGAAGGTGGATGAAGAAGGACAGGCAGAAATCTATTGAGATTTCTTTCGGCCTTTTTCTAAGACGATTCGTATTATCTTCTGGTTGACTTTGTCTTGTATTCTTCTAGGAAGTCTATACTGTTTTTTGAGATCCCAAATCTTTTCTTGACTGCTAAGGCGAGAATATCATGAGATGAAGGTTTTTGGTTCTCTGTGATGAAGCGAAGACAGTCGACTTCTGAACCAATTGGGATAGAGCTGGGTTCGGTAGAGGGACCAACCTCAGTTTCAGTTCCATCACCAGAGGGAACCAATTGCTCTTAGGCCACTTGGGGGCCACTACTGCTGCAGTTCCCTTGAAGGATCTCAGCTTGTTGAGGACTTTCAGCAGGAGATTCGTTGGAGGGAACAGGTAGATCCGGGTCAAACTCTTCCAATCGAGGGACATGGCGTTGTTGCTTCTGCCAGAGGGCTGTATGGGGCCACATATCGAGGTAGTTTCTTGTTGTCGTTCGTCGCGAAGAGGTCGATCTGCAGTTCTGGGACTTTTTCCAAGATGAAGGAGAATGAGTCTGCATCTAGGGACCAATCTGACTCTATCAGCTTTAGCCTGGATAGAGCATCCGCCATCACATTGCGGAACCCGTGTAGGTGAACTGCCGATAAGTGCCATTTCTTCTTTTTCGCTAAACGAAAGATGGCTAACATCACATGGTTGATGTGGGGCAGTCTCGAGCCTTGTCGGTTCAGACATCTCGCTATCACTTCGCTGTCCAAGACCAGCCTGATGTGGGCTGATCTCTGAGGAGATAGTTTCTTCAGCGTCAAGACACTTACCGTGGCCTCCAGAATATTGATGTGAAAGGTCTTGAACAGGGATGACCAGGTTCCTTGGGATTTCCTTTGGTGGGAGTGACCTCCCCATCCTTCCGTCGAGGCATCCATGCGGATAGTTACTGATGGGGGAGGTGGTTGTAAGGGAACGGTCCTTGTTAGGCTCTTCACCTTCATCCACGGCTTGAGAAATGATCGTAGAAACTTTGGTACCGGTCTCTGTAGATCTCTTCGAGCATTTGATGCGTATCTTCTCCAGACTCCTGACGCATTTTTCAGCACTGGGTCTGTTACTGCTGCAAACTGGAGAGAGCCCAGTACTCTTTCTGTTGGCGTCTTGAGATCCTGTCGGATTTCAGTAGTCTCTTGACAGAACCCGCGATCTCTCTCCTCTTCTTTGGTGGAATGGAGAGGCGGTGTGACTTCAAGTCCCAATGGATTCCCAGCCATTGAAACTCCTGAGCTGGAGAGAGGCGAGAATTTTTGTTGTTGATCTTGAATCCTAGATGTCCTAGATGTTCCAGGAACTGGATCACTTTCTTAGATGCTTGCAGACAAGCCGTCTTGGATGCTCCCCACACCAGCCAGTCCAGGTATGCTGCTACCTGAACGCCTTCTAGGCGTAGTTGTTGCACGACTGCGTCCACAAGTTTCGTGAAGATCCTTGGGGCTATGTTTAACCCGAAGGGCATGGCCCTAAAGACATACTTTGTCTTCTGTAACTTGAATCCTATGTAGGAGGAGAGGGGGCGGCTGACTGGGAGGTGCCAGTAAGCATCTGCCAGGTCTATTGAGACTGTGTACGCCCCTTTCGGTAACAGGGTCTTGATGTGTTGAAGGGTTAACATCCTAAACTTGTTGTTCTCGATGAATTTGTTGAGTGGCGACAAGTCCAGAATGACTCTGAGTTTGTCCTAGTCCTTCTTGGGAACACAGAACAGCCTTCCCTGGAATCTGATGGACTTTGCTTTCCTTATAACCTTCTTGTTCAAGAGTTCTAAGGTATATTCTTCCAATAAGGGGGAGGAGTGTTGGAAGAACTGAGGAAATGAAGGTGGAGATCTGTTCCATTTCCATCCTAGTCCATTTTTTATTAGTCTGTGGGCCCCGGGATCGAAGGTCCAACGATCCTGAAAGTGTTGGAGTCTCCCTCCTACCTGTAGCATCTCATTGCTTAGGTGGTCCGGAGGGCTTGCCACCCTGACCGCATCCTCCCCTGCCACGTGAGAGGTGTCTTGAGGACCCCCGTCGAGATACTCTTCCTTTCGGACGAAAGGTAGTAGTGTGCCTTTCATACCCTGGGTTGAAAAGCTGTTGACTGGGTAACCAGCAGTTGAGGCACCATTTGGAGGGTGGTCTGTAGCTGAACGACCACTTCGGGCATCGCGGTCATGGTGACCGTGGGATGTTGTTGAGTAGGCCGAGAAGGTAGTCTTGGCTTTTTTGTCTTCCTCGTGGGTTGGGGACCAGCATCCGGGGAAGACTTCCTCTTCCACTTTTGAAGAAGGTTCCTATTCTCCGTGGTGGCTTTCTCTACTACCTCTTGGACCACTTCTCTTGGGAAGAGGTCCTTACCCCAGATACTGGAAGAAATCAGCTTCCTGGGTTCGTGTTTCACCGTTGCAGCAGCAGAGACGAACTCCCTACAGGGTTTCCTGGCCTTCACGAAGGCGTACAGGTCCTTTACGAGGGTGGCCATGTGCATCTTTGCCAGGACCATGAGCATATCTGGGGTGCTGTTGTGGCCTGCACACATCTCTATGCAGTTCTGGAGGAAAGAGAAGCAGCTAGCCTCTCTTTTGTCTCTTGCTCCCTTTGCAAGAGAAAGTCCGATAGCTTCGGTAGGTTCTTGTTGAACTGCTGTCCCGCGATGTCTGTGTCAAGCTTTCCTACTGAGAAGGTTAGGTGGACCTCCTTCCATTCCTTCTCATCTGTGGGTAAGGCCAGAGACAAAGGCCTACACTCCTCTAGTGTAGGGCATGGTTTGCCTGCCTCAACCGCCTTGAGGACACTCTGAAAAGCCTTTGACCTGAAGAGGAAGGCTCTCGAAGGAGCAAGAAAAGTAGGGTGTTTCTTGCTCAGTTTTCCATTAGGGCGGTAATGTGGGCCAAAACTGCATGACCTATCGCGTCTAATAGAGGGGTAGGAGCCGGAGACGTAGACGGTGTCGGCTCTGCTGCCGGCACAGGCAGAAGGGGCTTCTCCGCCTCTGTAGAGTCGTAGTCTTCATCTCCTCCGGGTGGTAGAGTAGACTCTTATTCAGGATCGTCTCGAAGAAGATCCTTCTCTGTGTCCGTGGACACTTCAGACATCCTTTCCTCGTGGTGGATGTTCATGCCTTGCATGGCTTCACTGACGTCAGCCTCGACTGCGATCTGGACGCAGGGAGGCCCGGGTCGTGCCTGGGGTACGACGGCATCAGCTGTTGCCTTCGGGAACAGCAAGCTTCGCATCCTATCGTTGAGGAGGTACGGTCCAGGAGAGTTCTTTTGGAACCCTCATACCCATTTCCGAAGCTTCTTGCGTGCTGCATCCCTCGACTCCGTCAACTTTGGGTCACCAAAACCCTCGGTCACGAAGGCCGAGCAGACGTTACAGTCCTTGGGGTCCCAATACCTCAAGGTTTCGGTTGTCACTAAGTAGGCGGCATAAGACCTGCACATAGTGTGATCACAAAAGTTCCTTATTTTGTTGTTACAGAAGATAACCTCACACTTCACTTTCTGGTCCTCCTGTAAAGAAAGGAAATTGAAATGAGTATGCGGTAATTTATCACACTTGATAATTAATAAAAGTCATGCATAAATTTTTGGTATTATCTTAACCATTATAGCTTAGGATAGTAAGCTAGAAAGGAAATAGGAAAGACACATACTTGTGCTTCCTGTCCAGCCAATTGCTGTGAACTCCCCCAATATTAATATTAGAATTTCCTTATTAAAGGAAAACGAGAGGAAAAGGGTTCTAACTCCTAGAGTTAGAATTAGTATAATATATGATTGGTCTCAACAGTGGACTGTGAAAGGATACACAGGGTATGTTGGAAAATATAAACTACTATAGTTTTCTGCCTGCAGTAAGTACTATACTGCAGAAATACTGGCTACTGTATAAGCATATGCTGTAGTTCAGCTGGCATGTTGCCGGCTAGGCTAGTACCTGGCGGCACTGGTCCAGCCGGCATGCTGCCGGCTAGGTTAGTACCTGACGGCACTAGCCGACAGAGAGAGAGAAAGCATGGAGAGAACGACTACCTTATTATTATAGTTTAGTACTATAAATAAGGGTGTAGGTACTACTATCCATACTGCCTTCCTCCAGAATGAGGGTTCAAATGGAAGGGGGGAATGAATCATTCTAGCTTCCACCCAGCCATTAAGATCTGTTGCCGGCCACTGCCGGTTCCAGAGATGTGGATGGCAGTCCAAGGGAGGACTGAAGAACACTCAAAGACATTAGGGTCTCCCACCGGCACAACCTTTCCCGGAGCCTTGCATCCGTAGGGGGAAGGTCAGAGTGGCTATCAAGCCGCCTATGTAGGAACCCGGCTGGCGCCGCAGCCCACCCGGCAAGTGGGGAGATTGTAGGACACGGGCCAAAGACAGGCGAGGCCTAGGCTATCGCTAAAGGACAGAGAGGGGCAGGGAAAGGGTCTTGTGTGTTGTGTCGGGAGAAGGCGGCAGGATTGCCCTCTATTTCCAATCACAATCAGAAACATCGTTTCAATATCGGCGCCGTCCTGGCCGGCAGAAGAATATCGATTCTTCAGCCCAGAACCTTGCCGAAACAAGACATGTCTTCTAGACCGCAAGGAAGAAGGTCTCGGCATTGTACTACCACTTTGGATACGGGCTAGGGAAGCTAGGCTTCCTACACCTGCAACTGTAAGCCGGCAGGGGAATGACTACTCTCCCGGCAGCTTAGTTGTCGGCATAAAGACGGAATACTCTGAGTTACTGTCGTAAAACCAAGCTGGGATGCTCGCCGGCAAGGAGGGAAGACGGAAAACACTAGCCTAGGCAAGCCTGAGTATACTGTACTACTCTATGGCAAGACCAAGATAGGGTTTTCAGAGGGAAGGAAGGGTTTACCCTTAAGTGTCTGAAAGAAAAGAGTATCGAATTATATAATTAATTGTAGGAGATGTACTATCTGCTGTTGAATTGATAAATCGATACGCAAGGGTAAACAAGGCTAATGTTCGAAAGTATACTAAAACGCGTAGGCTAAGTTAGCCTAGCGCAGGGCGAGATCTCGGCTACCTATATCACCGAGACTAATGTATACGAACGTTACATTAAGGAAGAGGAAATATACGTGCATGATCTTATCTTCACTAGTATAATTTTTCCTAAATAGCTATAATTCATTAAAGCTAAATACCGGGAACGTCGTTCTATTGACTAAATAAGGCATGTATGGCGAACGACAGCGTCCAAAATGGCGCCTCCAGTAACCGGCTACGCTCCGAAAAACACATCTAATTTATGCTAACTTGACTGTGAGAAGGGAGCTAAAAATTATACACAGTAAAGATTAAATACTCCTCTTTCCAGAGGCAGAAGATGCTGGAGAATGCATGATAAATTCCTCGAAATAGCGATCTAGAATACTAGAGCAAGCAGGGAGTACACCGTGCGAAAAGCGCTACAGAACAAGGAATGAACAGCCATTTTGGGCCCTGTAATAGTAGGGGAAAAAGGGTAACCTTGATAACGGCTCCCCTTCAATTTCGCCACTCTTCCACCTCAGAGCGAAAACTCTATTTGGGGTGAAGATTACCATGTGTCGTATCAAGATGTGCGTCCCCTGATATTATGCGATATCCCTAAGAAAAGTTTTTAAGGATACTTGCGCCAGGAGTTAGAATTCTGGAGACCTATGGTCAATTCTCTGGGAGTATCACCGTAGCCAAATATCCCTTAGAAAGCTGCCAATAGGAAGCTTCCATCAGGACGACATGGCTTGAGCCCCCCAAAAATATTACATTCAACTTTACTCCACGTTAAAGTACAAGGAATGGTCTTTGAGAAGATGTATAACACGTGTATAATGCAGTTTGAGCCATGTCGTCCTGATGGAAGTTCCCTTCGGCTGCTTCCTACTGTATAATATTTCTGTGAGTGATATTACAAGAGAATTACCCTCAGGTATCACAGGGTTCCAACCCTCGGAATGACTATCTGTAGATATCGTGTATAATCAGGGACGTATCCTAAGGTAACCATAGATATCTGCACCCCCAATATACTTTACCCAGTCTAATCTCTGGCGCTCCATTCCTTTGTTTGCAGCTTCACGCTACTGTTCTATTTTTTGTTGTGCGCTCTTTATCAGCTTATTTTGAAGTTTTTCTTCGTATGATGGTTTCCTCTTCTTCGTCTAAGTTGAGTACCTACCTCTCTTTGCAGTTTGGTTTAACTGTAAATGTTTTGGTTCCCTACGGGGAAAATTATTCGGCTTTTACGATTGAGGAAGTCTGAGCGCTTTGAGTTCAGCTAGCTTGGGCGTCGGGTTTCGTACCCGATCGTCCTTATTTTCGTGTTCACGTGTTTTATTGTGTAGGTTTCACGTTATCTAGTTGTTTTTTAGCACTGCGATGCTTTAGTCTCTATTTTAAGTTTGCATTTACATTGCATTTTTGTATTTTATGTATTTTGTGGTTGTGTGTTCAGTTTCGGTTAGCCTAGCCTAGAGATGGTAACTTTTCAATTGAAGACGAACTCGCCAATGTCAATTTGGTCTATAGTCCCAGACTCGTTGATGGTTTTTCTCTTCAGCGATGTTTTCCTCAGCTATACTAGTTTTCTGAGTTTTTGTTTTTTGGTCCACTTGTTGGCGATTTCTCAGTATTTTGACCGTTTATGCTCTTGACAATCATGTTACAATCATTCAAGACTTTCAGGGCTAGGTATGGGCAGTTTTTTGCAGCTCCCCTTTGTGAAAGGTGAGCTCATTTATTTGATTAAAAGTTGGTTTGCGGACTTTATGTACTGCTATCTCTTTTAACCTTTGGGATTTCTCTTTTGACTTGTTGCATTCAGGCGTAGCCTATCCTTCGACGGTGTATCATAGGTCCGCCATGCTACATTCGTTCGAGATTTCTCATGCTGGGTTCTGGTAGTTCTTTCGAGTTCCCCTTTGCGAAGGGTGAGCTCAAAATGTCGGTGCGCTGACTCTAGTGTTCTGCCGTTTCCTAGCCTCTGGGATTTTTAGATCAAAAAGCATTTTTAGTACGTTATTTATTTTTAGTTATTGGACATACTACCCCATGTCGTTACCTCTCCCTGTGGTTGGTCTTCCCGATACTGACATCGACCATAGATTTATGTTTTTGATGCTGTGTTTTTGCAATTGTTGTTTGAGAGAGCTAGTCCCTTCGGGGTTCTGGCCCTCCAGAGCCGTCAGCATACCTCTCTATAAGGAGTGAGTTGTTAGACTGACGGCAGTGCCGGTACTTACGGCCTTGTTGTCTCTTATAGCATTCCCAATCTTAGGCATGTAATAGTGATACGGCGCTATTTACGGCGGTGTCGCCTCTAAAGTCACAGCATCCTTATACGGCACTACGTTTCTGCGGAAATTATTGCCGTTTGACTATGCTGCCATACCTACCGACATTGTCGTTACTGGCGGCAGGTCTTGCCCCCTACATATGTCAATGTTTATTCTGCCTGTGTCTTAGGGAGAGCTCTGGGTCGATGAAAATGCCATTACCTAAGTGTGCCGTTACTACCGGCAACATTTGTACCTTTAAGGCACATGTCCTTCCTTCCTTTTGAGATCGCCTTTTATACTATAAGGTGGGTTCTTTACTATCTGTCGATGAGTACAATTACAGGTTAACATAAAGACCTTATTTCTACTACTCGTGAGGCTTCTTTAAGTATGCCGGCCATGGAGGTCTCTTTTACGAAAGGTCTTCCGTGTCTCGACTTAGAAATAACCACTACATTTGGTTATGTGTTTCTATCAATTTATCCAATTCCCTTTGAGAGTGTGGATTGGATTTTTGATCGGTAACTTTACAAGATTGATCCCTTATTGGGTTCTTTCTTGTAAGATTATTGATTGAAATTTTAGTCTTTTGTTACTACAGACATTAGCTCAGTTATCGATCCGTAGATATTGTATCCTATGACGGCTTTGTTGCCGTCTGACTAGCTTTTTCTCTGCGAAGATATAAAAGCTATGGCTATTTTATGAGCATTTTCCTCCCCCACAAACATGATATATTGATGTTAAGCGTAGCAATTACTTGTCAAAGGCTATTTTTTCGAATCTAACGCCATTAACAGGGGTTTAGATATTTTTTCCTTTATCTCATACTTTCTCACCAATTGCAATTACACACAATTTGGGGAGTACTATTCCCTTTTGTTGTCATCATAGAATGTTACTAATCCATTCTTTTCAACCTTTGGTGACTCATAGAGACAATTGTACTCAGTCTTTCTTTTTCTCCGTACAGGCGGGGTCTTCGAAGGAGATGCACTGCAAAGTGCAGATTTGTGCCAGGACTGTGAGGCATCCCTGCGGTCATGACACCTGCAAGACCCATGCCAAGTGTCGGAGGATGAAGGGTCCAGTCTCTTACTGGGATCTCAGGACTACAGTGTGTGCAAAGACTTGCACCACTCGGGGTGGATATCGAAGGATATATCCGACCACGACTGGATGTTCTTTCATAGATCCCTTCGTACCTGGGTCAGGAGATTTAAGAAGAATGCTGACCCGAAGGCTCCTTACCTTCCATCTATGGAGTGGAAGGATATCCTCTTCCCTAAGGCGGCACCGGATTCGGTCTTGGGCTATTTCCAGCCTAAGCCTTTACCAACCGTCTAGTTGTATGTGGACGAGGCTCTAGTTGCTATGAGCCTCAACCTCGAAAACATGTCTACGGTTTCCTCTCTATCTCCAGGTAGAGAATCAGCTTTTTTGTCAACCGTGGAATTAGATGATGAACCTCTCCCTCCGGTGGATGATTGTTATCTGCCCGAGTTGGATGATGATAGTGTGGCGTCTGTAATGGACTTGGTTGTTTCCGCCGTTTCAACAACCACTACCACTGTGGATTCTCTGTCTACGGTTACAACTACATCTTCCATGTCGGGTGCAACGCCTGCTACTGTTCCTCCTCCGCCTTCCATTTAGCCTGTGGAACCAAAACCCCCTAAATTCCCAAGTAATTTGGATGACTCTTCCCTCTTAGCTAACATGAAGGCTTTCATGGAAGGGACTCAACAATATCAAAAAATGATGTTCAAAGCCTTGCATGAGGAGATTCAGGCTTTGAAGTCTCAGGAGGACCTGGGTAAGGCTAAAGTCTTGCCTTCTCAGCTACCTTTCTGTATGCAACAGAATCCTTGGAGGTATGCGGGTCATGCGGTACTTTCTGAGGGTATCCTCCACATTGGGGAATGGTTAGGCTTCAGGCCGATAGCCGCTCTGGAATTTTATCCAGATATCGAGGCCTATAGCTTATTTATGTCTGTTGCTGCTTCGAGGATCTTTCTCTTATAGTATTCACTTTTTTTCTTCTTAGTAGGTAGTTATATTGACACGCAGCACTTATGTTTTCTACCCAAGAACCTATTCCACTTTCTTTCTTTACGTCTTTTTTCCCTCTTTTTTTAACCTATTCCACTTTCTTTCTTTACGTCTTTTTTCCCCCTTTTTTTACCAAAGTCTCTCCATCAAACCAAGGAGATTAGTCTTTTACGGTTATAGACTTTTCCATCGGTGGGCACATGGTATCATATTCACTTTTACTCACTTTATTGTAAGTGGTCATAAGACAGTTAGCACACTTAGCTCCTAACAGACGGTGGTCATCATGATCACAGGGAATGTTGATAGCATCATTTATTTTCTTTGTAACTTTGTAAATACAGTAGGAGGAAAATTTGATTTATGTCTAAAATTTATTTTCTTTACTAATAATGCATGTTTCTATAGAGGTAGACTAAACGTAATAAGTTTGTGTACTGGGGAGATAGTACATTTCTCTTTGACTTTTATATCAGATACAATATTATTCATGTCATCACTTAAAACTAAGTCTAGTGTATGCCCAGTTAAAGTAGTTGTGCAGTCGACATTATTCACTAGTCGATATGATTCTAGTAACTAAATGCCAAAGCGTCAGGATTTGATGCGTCATCCATCCAAAAATTGAAGTCTACACAGATAACTAATTCGTTCTTTTCCATGATAATCATCTCAATGAGAGCACCAAATTCTTCAAAAAAGATACTAGCGTTTGTTCTAGGAGGTTTGTAGATTATTACATAGGATATTCTTCTATTTTTTGGCGTAAATTTTATTTCTTTATATTCAAAGCTTGGTACACTAATTCTTTTCAACGTTGTGAGATTTGAGTAACTTTTATGAATAAAGAGTCCGACACCCCCACCAGACCTACCTTCTCTCGCTATGTGATAAAAGGCATGTGTGGGGGGTGTCATTTCAGTGATCTTTGCCTTGTCGATGCTCTTTAGCCATGTTTCAGATAATGCTAGTATATCTAAATATTTCTCGTTTATCAGTTCTCGAATTTAAACAGTCTTATTACATACAGATTGTATATTTACATAGACACAGTTTATGACATCCCTAGTAACCATGATCAGTATTTTCCACTAGTCTTTTCAATTCCAAGTCAAAAGCATTGCAGTCTCTAGAATTTACTGTATGGTCACTTGGTCTGTTTAACTTTGTGTAGTTTATACACTTTGACACTTCCGAATAACACTCCCTGGTGGAGTGTCTCCCTGAACATTTCCCGCAGACTTTATCTTCATTCTTAGACTTGCAATCTTTTTTTCAAAATGTCCATACCTCTGACAGTGGTAGAAGGTGATCACGTGGTACCTATCACGTATGCTATAGATACCCCATCATAACGAAACTTTGTCCCCATTATCATGAATAGCCCTCCGAACTTCAGGATCACATTTCAGCACATGGTGGGTGGTCCCCTCTGAGGCATTTTTCTCCAGGACTACACTTATCATTTCTTCTATATTTTGGATATGGTCCAGGCAGCTATTTTTTTTAATCAAAACATTTACTACATCTTCGTCATTGTATACATAGCATATCATTATTTTGGGTTGTAGTTTTTTTATTTTTCTTGTTTCAGTGTCAGCCACCAGTGTTTGAATTTTGTTTGCTGCCTCTTCTCTGATCATATTGTTTGCAAAGTTTACAACAACATTTCCATTCATAGTTGACCTCTTGTTAAGTATAGAAATGTCTTTAGGTGCTTGTTCAACCTCACGTTTTCTTTCAGTAATTTTAGTTGTTGTATTAGTTGATTTAATTATCAACAGATTTTTTCCTTAACTTTGTTAGCAAATGTCGGTTTCTCCGGTTTTAGGTCTATCAATGTTTGAAGTGTTGCTTCAATTGATTCCATATTCATGGCAAGAATGTTATCTTTCTCAGTGAGGTTGGTGATCTGGGTGGAATTTGCTGCGTTTGCGCCAAGGTCCGCAAGTTTGTTTTCCAAGTCATCTATTTTCGCATCTTGTTTGTTCAGGGCCAGATTACTCATGTTTACATCATCCTTTAATTTTAATATTACTAAATTGTTTTGTCTGGCTTCACGTATGCAGTGAGAGCATAACCAATCTAGGTTTTTCCAGTCAATCTCACTGATGGCTGTTACTATATGCACACATCTCTTATGGTAGAGTCTTTTACATTCACATACTATCCATTTTTTCCGTTTTCCATCCGTTTCATTACATTTGAAGCAGACACAGTTAGGAGCAGACATGGTGTACTGTTTCTTATCACTTAGGTTTCTCCATAAGACTAACTAATATCTTTTCAATGATATTCTAAACGAGAAACACAAAGGTAAAACATGACTCAGGACATGAATAGCAGAGCTCGACACAACACGTTTACACACTAGCACAATTACATTCCGATATCGTCCATTGCTTAAGAATTATTGATGATGCATGGCATGGTGTCACACGAAGAACTCTTAATTCAGCATGGAAGAAATTGTGGCCAGCTTCCGTTGCTGAGAGGGACTTTGAAGGGTTCAATATGCCAGACCCTGATGAACCCGAACCTATTGTGGTGGATGAAATCATGTCTCTTGGGATGTATATGGGGCTGGAGATAGATGAGGCAGACGTGAACGACCTTGTCGAGGATCATCAGGAAGAGGTCACAACACAGGAATTGATCGAGCTCCAGGAGTTGCAACATTCGGAGGTGTTGCAGGAGCTCAGTAGCGAGGAGGAGGTGGAAGTGGAGGACCGCCTTTCTACGAAGGAAATCAAAGACATGCTAGCGAAGTGGCAGGAGTTTTCTGATTTTATGGAAAAGAGGCACCCGGACGAGTTGGCGTGTGGTCGTGCATTAGCCTTTTGTGAATACACTTGTGTACATGATTTTTGTAACATTTTGAAGGGGAGACAAAAGAAAACATCCCTAGATAGGTTCCTTTTAAATAGGCCAGCAAAATGTGAAGGTGAAAGCGAGTCAGAAAGCGCGGCAAAAAGAGCCAAGCCGGAAGAATAAAAAGTAAAAAAATGAAGATGAAAACAAAATTAGAATTAAGTTTAGTGTAATGTAAGATTAACATTTATTTTTAAGTGTGTGTACAGTAAGTTAATTTCATTTAAGTTAAATTTAAAGTTTAAGTTATGTTACGTAGTGTTACAAAAATTGTGGCGTACCGAAAGTGTTGCCGACAAGTCTCTCTCCTTCCCTTTCTCTCTCCCTCCTCCTCCGCACACACTGCTTTTAGCCGCTACCATCTGTCTGGAAGGCAAGAACTCCCTAATAATGTCACATTTTATTGCAGATGATAACCAGTACGTAGGTATTTGTTATTTTGTAAGCGTAGGTTGTGAATTAGAACAATTAAAAACATGTTTTCCACTGTAATATACTGTTGGTGTTCTTTCAGAGGGTGGGAACGGATTTATTTTATTTAGTTATTTTATATGGGAAAAATTTATCTGAGATACGAGCGAATTGACATACGAGCTTGGGTCCAGGAACGCATTAAGCTCGTATCTCAAGGTATTACTGTACCACCCATATTGCATCGGCTGTTTGGTACCCTGGGCATTGAGGCATTTGTTGACCGAATGCCCCCACTTATAGTACCGAAAGAAATAGATATCTGTTTGAGGCTCGTGGTGTGGATGGCAGGTTAATCCTTGCCAAGATTCTTGGACATATGCCGTACAATACTAGCGGTAATTTAGATTTATTTCAGAAGCTGGTCTTCTGAAAGTTATTTAACTTTTATGATAATATATTTCCTTTTATGGTTTTAATTGAAGATTCTTTTATTTACTTATAATAAATGATATTTGTGTCAATGACCTTATTAGTCAGGATGCCAGAAAACTTCAAATAAATCAATCAATTCGCTGGCGAGACATCTAGGGCAACTTTACGATATTCCTTAATCCCAGGAAGACCCAAGGAAACTGAATAAACCAGTTGGAGTCATTGCATCGGGACATCAAAGCTGTTTTGAGGATGTGATGAAAACATTCAACCATTCTGTTGGCTGCAAGGTTGTAGAGGATGGAGATTTGCTAATGATGTCCACAATTTAGAGGTGAAAGTAGTACCCCTGTTAAAAATCATATGCACAGGAATACCAAATTTTGCCATCCACCCTTAGAGTAAGGTGGATGTACATGAGGTGAACGTTGTAGTTTGCATGGGTATGGTTTCAGGTCAACGTGTGGAGTGGTCAATAACGGCAAACAGGTAATGGTGTCCTTATATGTAGGTAAGGAACCTACTAGATTGACGTGAGTGTGGAAAAGACGAAGCTGCGGTTGAAGTAAGGTGCCTATTCCTGAATTGTTGAGTCGATGTACTTTTGAAGTTTGGCATGAAGTACATGGATGGATCCCAATCCTTACCATCCTTAGTAACACTGTAACAAATGAACTTCATCTTAAGTAGCTGTGCACTAAATCTGCGTAAGGGCTGTGAGAGGCCATGAGAATGAAATCAAACACCTGTTGGTGCATGGGGCAGGTATCCACGGTCATCACTTAGTAATAGTGTTGTCGTAGAGGATGGTATCGTTGGAGTTGTATTGGGTGACATCTTTTCAACCAGGATGTCCTGCATGCTTGGTACTCTGAATCTTTTCATTGGGCAAGCCAAGATGTTGCAAGTGGTGAAAGGGACGGACAGCTTAAGGCACTGCCAGCACTTTGCAGTCAAAGGTAGTGTAGCCAAATTTTGCCTTGAACAGTTTTCTACTGAAATTATGCCAATGGGGGTGGCGTTAACCACGTGCTCGAGTACTGCACCAATAGTAACATCGTTGGCTTCGATGGAAAGGAGAGGGGCTTATATCATGGGAAAAGTTAGAGTATAAACCTTTGATAGGGCATTCTTTGTGTTGCAGAAGGCTGCTTCCTGAAGGGGACCCCATTTCAGGTCTTTTGGCTTGCCCTTATGGAAGGCATAGAGGGGGCAAGAGTGGCGGCGAAGGCTTTGCAGTGCTTTGACAGTCGAGGGTTTGGAAACTTCTGAACAGCTGATACCTTCTCAAGGAGGGGGTGAACGCCTTCGGGGGGTATACAGTGCCCTAAGAACGATACTATGTTGGCGCCAAAGGTATATTTGCCCTACCGGACTAAAGGGACGTTCTATTGTAGTCCTTAACGAGAGAATGCCTTGGTGAAGTCATCCTGCTTCAATAGGGAATAACGTTTCCATGTTGAAGTATTGCAACGGGCAAGAGGGCTCTTGAACTTGGGGAAACTGCCCCCCCCCCCCCCTGTTCAAATCTAAATTTCTCACACTTTTCTATTACTTATTTTCAACATTACTCTGACCTTCTAATTTTATAAAGTTGAAAGCCACTTGCTGACCCATGAGCTGGAGGAGAGGGGTGGTGTTTGGCAGAAGATAGAGAACATTGATAAATGAAAAATCTGCCAGGATTAAATCCTCGAGGCCAGGAGGGTGAGCAGGGTCGTTATTCAACACTAGCAGGTATTTCAGTGGGAGGTGCTTCTCTTCCATATATTTTTTCTCAGTCGGGCCAAAACAAAGGTTTACCAATTTGGTGAACAGGCTTCTTGGAACCCAAGCTTGACCATTAGACCTCCACCTTAACGGAAGCTTCTCCTTAATCACTTTGTGGACTTTGAAGGTTCTAAGAGTGTCCGAGTGATACACCAGCAGGGGCATCACTTTACAATCCCCACTGGCATTTGCACAGAGTGCAAGGTAAGATTGCCCTTGATAGGCTTATGCCCGGGTACCTTTTTTTCTTCCGCCATGATGAATGTCTGATGAGGCATTTTCTTCCATAAAAGCCTAGTTTTGTCCCAGATGAAGACTTGCTGGGGACTGTAGCCTTCCTGAACAGTCAACTCGTTGAACGTCTCTTGAATTTTTCAGACCACCCCCGAGAAGCCTTGAACTGGGGGAATTCCATATGCAATGATTAAATGTGTACCTATTATTACTAAGTTATTTATTTTAACCATTATTAACAGAATATGGCATGATCATTGTTATCCAAGTGTTTGAGAACTAGCCATTAATTTAGCCTTTTTGAAACCTGGTAAGGATAAGTTTTAGCAGAAAACTGGCGACCAATTGCATTGACATCTTGTTTATGAAAAATCACGAATATGATGGTCCATGCAAGACTGGTGTGGTACCTGGAAAAGAAGGGTATTTTATCACCTATCCAGTGTGGATTTAGAAAACTTCATTCAACGACTTATGCGTTGATATGACTTGAGTCCTCTATTTGTGGAGCCTTTGCTTCCAAATAGCACCATGTAACAGCTTTTTTTGTATTACCTTGGAAAGGCATATGATACTGCATGGAGATGTGGTATAGTAAAAATCATTTATAAATTTGGATTAAGAGGAGAGCTACCATTGTTAATTTAATCATATGTTTCACATAGATATTTTCAAGTGAGAGTTGGGGAAACGATATCAGAGAAGAAATGTCAAGAAGGAGTTTCCCAAAGTATTTGGCAAACTGGGACCCTATTTCTATTAGCCATTAATGGGATATCCTCTGTCATTCCCTAAGACAATCTCTCAATGCTCTTTGTAGATGGTAATGGTTGAGAGTAAATACAACTCAATTTACAATGTTATTCAGTGGGCTAATATGAATGGATTCAACTTTTTGACAAGCAAAACTGTTGTTGTCTATTTCTATCATATTCCTGGAGTACATCCTGACCTGGATATGTACAACAAAGGTCAATGGATCCCATATGTAAGTGAAGCTAGGTTTTAGAATTCATTTTTGATTGCAGGCTGACATGCAATACTCGCTTAAAAGCCTTAAAAATTAAGTGTCTTGAGGCTCTGAATCTTTTAAAAGGTTTGTCCCTACATCATGGGGGCAGACCGCAAAACTCCTTTAAAGTTATACAATGCTTTAATTTTTTCAAAAATTAGCCATGTGTGTGAAATATATTCCTCAGGCATCCCAAACTGATTTAAGATTTTAGATTCTATACATGACACTGGTATCAGATTGGCCACAGGAGCCTTTAGAACCTAGCTTATCCCAAGTCTCCTTGTTGATGCTAGAGAATTACCTTTAGACCTTTACTGGAAGTCTTCTATTGTTAGGTTTTGGTTTAGGTTTCAAAGATTTCCTAATTCTTTAGCCTATCAGACTGCAGGCATTGTAAAGCATTGAATCTCATCAACCTTATCGTTTTCGGGTAAAATAATGATTAAACAGTCTTGATATAATTAGAAGATGCTTCCATTCAAGATATCATCAACTTCTCCATGGTGATTACCAATATCTTTTTGTAAATGCATCATTGGTATAAAATAAATATGACTGGCTTAGTAGCCAGGATCCCTTTTTATGAAACACGTTACAGAACATATGGAATCGACTTTTATATATACCGTTGGCTCCAAATCCGATGCTGGCATTGGATTGGGAGTATATAGTAATGCTTTTAATTGTAGAGGTTCACTTATTATACAATCTTCCTCTAGCAAGCCGAACTATATGGCATACTAAGCGCTATTGAGATAATAGTGTTAAAAGGGGAGGGCAATTTTACCATATTTAGTGATGCAAAAAGTCTCCTACAAGCTTTAAAAGTTATTAAATTAAGTAATCCTTTAGTTTTAAATATTTTAGAGTGACTCTTCCTTATTGGGCTGAGAGGTACAATAGTTTGATTTTGTTGGGTTCCAGCACACGTAGGTGTGTCAGGGAATAAGAAGGCAGATTTAATGGCAAAGAATGCTGCAGCTGAATTACTACCAAGAAGCTATCCCATCCTTTACAGAGCATTAAAAGTTTGTGTTCTAATAATTGGCAACAGGATTGGTATAGTCTAGAAGGAAATAAGATTAACGAAATAAGGAATGTTATATCTCTTTGAAGGTATAGCATTATGCCCCGAAATTGGAAGAGTACTCTTTGTCCTCTCCGCATTGATCATACTCGGTTAACACACAAATATCTGATTACCTGCCATATTGCAATGACTGTTTGGTATCCTTACCGGTGTGGCATTTGTTGACCGAATACCCCACTATCAACCCCTTAAGGAATAGATTTTTGTTTGAGGCTCGAGGTGTAGATGGCAGGTTTATCCTACCCAAGATTCTAGAATATGATGTACCATGCTAGCAGTATTTTTCGATTTATTTCAGAAGCTTTTCCTCTTAAAGCTATTTAACTTTTATAATGACATCTTTGCTTTTATTGTTTTAAATTTTATTTATTTTTATTCTTTACTTATAAGAAATTATATCGGCATCTATGACCTTAGATAACATGAAAGCTCTCTATCAATAAATCAGTAGAACACCACCATTGTCTGAATAAAAAAAAAAAAGTTAAAAAGATAGGAGGCAAATTTACCACCAACTCACTACCAGTGTTGAAGGTGAATTGTCAGTATGTGACTGGAACAGCTAATGTTTGTATTGCCTTGGCCAATCATTTCTGCAATTTATCATGTAAGGATGAAGCAGCTACTGGTCACCAGTATGGTAGTATTGAAGAACAGAAAATGCTAAATTTTGCAACAGAAATAGAGGAATCTTACAATGCTACTTTTACTAAAAGGGAATTTGATTCTGCATTTGCTACTTTATTATTATCATTATTATTATTTGCTACAACCCTACTTGGAAAAGCAGGATGCTATAAGCCCAAGGGCTCCATCATGGAAAATAGTCCATTGAGGAAAGGAAATAAGGAAATGAACTACAAGAGATGTTTAAGAATAACAACATTAAAGGAAATCTTTCATATATAAAATATAAAAACTTCAAAATAACAAGAGGAAGAGAAATAAGATAGTGTGCCCGAGTGTACCATCAAGTAAGAAAACTCTACCCCAAGACAGTGCAAGACCATGATACAGAGGCTATGGCACTACCCAGGACTAGAGAACAATGATATGATTTTGGACTGTCTTCCGAGAAGAGCTGCTTAACATAACTAAAGAGTCTCATCTACCCATACCAAAAGGAAAGTAACCCTTTGAGAGAAGAATTGTTCAGTAATATCAGTTTTGTTAAGTGTATGAGGACAGAAGAGAACGTGTATAGAATAGGCCAGACTATTCGGTGTATGTTTAGGCAAAGGAATAAATGACCCGTAACCAGAGAGAGGGATCCAATGTAGTACTGTCTGGCCAGTGTAAGGACCCAATAACTCTCTAGTAGTAGTATCAATGGGTGGATGGTGCCCTGGCCAACCTACTACCTTGAAATACCCCTTGTAATAATACAGGCCCTTGACCCTATGGAATTCCACATGTAATGATTAAACATGTACCAGTTAGAAATAAGTTATTCATTTTAAGCATTATTAACAGAATAGGTCACAATCATAATTATCCAAGTGTTTGCGAACTAGCCATTATATTAGCCTTCTTAAAACCCGGTGAGGATAAGTTTTTAGCAACAAACTATCGACCAATTGCATTAAATATCTTGTTTATGTAAATTCATTTAGAAAATATTCAATGCAAGACTGATGTGGTACTTAGAAAAAAAAATAATAATACCAATTCCCTAATATCGCAAGAGGGTCTGCCCCTCTCTTTTATTCTTCTGCTGTACTTCTCTTTCTCCCTATTTCCTTAATCTTTCCCATCCCGAGTACCTGCCTTTGAGCTATAAACTGGATTGTATCCAGGGGTACTCTTCCTTTCCCCATATTCCCCACTTCCCTATTCTTATTATTATTATTATTATTATTATTATTATTATTATTAGACAAGAAAGGTATTTTATCACCTATCCAGTGTGGATTTAGAAAAATTCAGTCGATGACTGATGTGTTGACACGAATTGTGTACTCTATTTGTGAAGCCTTGGCTTCCTAACAGCACAATGTAACAGTCTCCTTAGACCTTGAAAAAGCATATGATACTGCATGGAGATATGGGATACTTAAAAGCAGTCATAAATTGGGATTGAGAGGAGAGCTACCATTCTTCATTCAATCATTTATATCACAATTTTTTTCAAGTTAGAGTGGACAAAACTCTGTCAGAGAGGAAATAACAGGAAGGAGGAGTTCCCCAGGGTAGTATGCTAAGTGTTATTTTATTTGCATTAACCATTAATGGAATATCCTATGTGATTTCCAAAGACATTCTCTCAATACTCTTTGTAGATTCTCTCTCCATATCATTTGCTGGAGTCAGAATGGCAATGGTTGAGAGAAAATTACAACTCTCAATTGACAAAATTATTCAGTGGGCTGATATCTATGGATTTATGTTTTTGACTAGCAAAACTACTGATGTCCATTTCTGTCATATTCGGGGGAGAAAATCCTGACCCTCAAATGTACATCAAACCTCAATGAATCCCATTTGTAATTATTGAAGCTAAGTTTTTAGGATTGATATTTAATTGCAGGCTGTCATGAGTTCCTCACTTGAAAGCATGAAGTGTAAAATGTCTCGATGCTCTGAATCTTTTAAAAGTTTTGTCATATACATATAAGGTCTTATTTTTTTCAAAAATTAGTTATGAGTGTCAAATATACTCCTACGCCACGCCAAACCAATTTAAGATTTTAGAATCTATACACCATACTGGTATTAGATTGTCTACAGGATCTTTTAGAACTTCGCCTATCCTAAGCCTCCTTGTTGATGCTGGAGAGTTACCTTTAGACCTTTACCGAATGTCATCTTTTATTTGGTATTGGATTAGCTTGCAAAGACTCTAATTCTTAAGCCTATCAGTCTGCAAACCTATTAAGGCAATGCAACTCCTCAACCTTGTGGTTTTTAGGTAAAACACTTTGTAAAATCTTTTAATAGTTAGAGGTAAGAGGCTTCCATTCAAGATATTATCAACCCCTCCATGAAAATTACCATAGATATCTTTCTATAAATATTTTTAGTATTAAAAAAGAATATGACTGACTTAGAACTCAGATCTCTTTTTATGGAACATGTTGCAAAACATAGGGAATCAACTTTCATATATACTTATGGCTCCAAATCTGATGCTGGCATTAGGTATGAAGTATATAGTAATCCTTTCAATTGTAGAGATTCACTTTCTGTAATATATTCTCCTAGTTAGCCGAAATATTTGACATACTAACTGCTATTGAAATAATAGTGTTAAAAGAGGAGTGCAATTTTACCATATTTAGTGATGCAAGAAGTTCCCTACAAACTTTAATAGTTATTGAATTGAGTAACCCTTTAGATATAAAGATTTTTGAGTGACTCTTCCTTATTGGGCTGAGAGGTATAACAATTCGATTTTGTTGGGTTCTAACACACTTAGGTGTGTCTGGGAATGAAAAGGTAGATTTACTGACAAAGAATGCTGTAAATGAGTTACTACCTAGAAGGTATCCCATCCTCTGTACTGATTTCTACCCACTATTAAGAATTTGTTTCATAATAATTGGCAACAGCATTGGTGTAGTCTAGAGAGAAATAAGGAAATATAATATTTCCTTGGAGGTATATCATGTGGCCCTGAAAGTGGGAAACTACTCTTTTTCGTCCGCATTAGTCACACTCGGTTGACGCATCAGTTTCTGATGATTGGGCAACACTAGCAATATTGCAACGAATGTTTGGTACTCTTGACATTGAGGCCCTAGTTGACTAAATGTCCCACTTTTAGCACCTCAGAAATAGATATATTGTTTGAAGCTCGAGGTGTGGAGGGCAGGATATTCCTTGTTAAGATTCTTCGACAAGTCTTCTGAAAACCATTTAACTTTTATAAGGACACCTTTGCTTTTATTGCTGTAAATTGAATTTCATTTTATTCTTTATAACAAATGATATCGGCGTCATTGACCTTAGATGTCTGGATGCCAGAAAACTTCAAATCAATCAATCAATCAATCTATTGTAGGCGGTCGAGAACATTATGTAGGTAACGGAGGTGTTCCACTTTTGAGGAAGAGAATACAAGTATGTCAACCGTGTAACATATGCAGAAGGTAGGGAGTAAGTAGTAGGTTGGCTAGCGCACCAGCCATTCGTTGGGATACTAACGCTAGAGAGTTCTTGGATCCTTTGACTGGCCTAACAGTAATGCATTGGATTCCTCTCTCTAGTTACGGCTCATTTTTCTTTGCCAAAGCACCGAGTGAAGGACAAATCATGGTTCAATGATGATTGTAGACGTACTTATTTGGAGGAGCAGGAGGCCTATCATCTTTGGAAAAGTAACAGATCAGATTTGACATGGAATAACTTTATTCAGCTTAGAGCTTTTGCTCAAAGAGTTTATACTTCAACTGAAAAGGAATACAATCAAACCATAAAAGAAACCCTTTCCGGTACAACCAAGGGTCATAAGTGGTAGACCACCCTTAAATCTATACTCTTTGGTGTAGATGCAATAGTTCCTCCTTTAATCAAACCAGAATTCTCAGTCACTCACTTTCCAAAGGAGAAGTCAACCCTTTTGGCTGATGTGTTTGACTGTTTTCCTGAGGCTAAACTAACTAGTTTAGCTTTTCGATCACGGGAAATTAAAGCTCTGTTGATGGACCTTTATGCTTATGGAGGTGTAGATCCAAATGGTATTTTTCCTTTATTTTTTATAAAGACAGCAGATTTCTTAGCTCCAAAGTTATCCGCCTTTTTGCACAAGTTAGCAAGAAGAGGAGCTTTTAGCACTTGTTGGAGAATAGATAATGTTACTCCACTATGTAAATATGTTGTGGTAGCTCAAGTCCAACTGACTACTGCCCAATATCCATAACTCTCTTATTATTTAAAGTGTTTGAACATCTTTTGGCAAAACGTCTTGATAGGTTGGCTGGAGGTAATCATCTGTTCCCTAGTTTGCCATCATGTTTTTGTAAAGTCATTGGAGCATGTGATGCCCTTCTTACAATCTCCAATGCTGTACAGAAATCCCTTGATTATGGTCAGAAGTTCGTATGCTAGTCCTTGATTTTAGTGCTGCCTTTGACCGTGTTAATCATGAGGCCCTTGTCTTCAAACTCAAACCGTTGGGAGTTGGTGGGTCGTTTCTGAGTATTATAATTGAATTTTTAAGTAATAGATCTCAAAGAGTTGTTGTTTATAGTCACCATAGTGAGTATAGGAATGTGATATCTGGTGTTCCACAGGGTAGTGTTCTTGGCCCATTACGTTTCAGCTTATATACACAAGACATGTGATTTGGCCTAGAAAACAAGCTTGTTGCATATGCTGATGATGCTACGCTCTTTGCATCAATTCCTAGATCTGTGGTTGCTGAATCCCTTAATAAAGATCTAGCTAAAATTAGTGCATGGTGCAAATTATGGGGTATGAAGTTGAATCCTAACAAAGCTCAGAGTATGATTATAAGTAGTTCAAGGACAGTGGCTCCTCAACATCTGGATTTCAGCATTGATAATGTTTCTTTAACTTTGTATGACTTTCAAAATTTTAGGTGTGATTCTCGACAGTAAATTTACTTTTGAGAAATACATTAGGTCTGTGTCTTCTTCAATTGCACAAAAGATTGGCTTATTGAGGCGATCAGTCCATTCTGAAGAAGTGTTTTAATTCTTTCATTATACCTTGTTTCGAGTATTGTTCTCCTGTCTGGTCATCAGCTGCTGATTCTCATTTTAATTTGTTGGACAGGAACTTACGGTCTATGAAATTTCCTTATTCCTGATCTAGATATTGATATCTGGCACCATCGTTCAATTAGTTCATTAGGTAAGGTGCATAAGAATTTTAATAATTCCGACCATCCATTACATTCAGATCTACCTGGACAGTTCCATCCTGTTCGTAATACTAGGCATGCAGTTAATTCTCATAGTCAGGCCTTCTCCATCATGAGGCTCAATACTACACAGTATTCTAGAAGTTTTATTCCAATTGTGACCAAGTTGTGACTAAGTTGTGGAATGATCTTCCTGTAAGGGTAGTGGAAACAGTAGAACTTCAAAAATTCAAAGTTGCAGCAATTTTTTTTCATGTTGAACAGTCTGACATAAGCCTTTTTATAGTTATACATAAATTATCTGTTTTAATGTTGTTAATGTATTTTAAAATATTTTATTTTAACTTCTCTTTACTTTTTATATTTTTTATTTTCATGTTTCCTCTTCTCACTGGGCTAATTTTTCCTGTTGAAGCCCTAGGCTTATAGCATCTTGCTTTTCTTAGATCTCCTAAGATACCATACATGAGGCATTGAAAAGTTACCCCAGCATTTTGAAGGATGAAACAGGAGTGTATTTAAATGTATATGTACCAAAGGGGGTGGTGACAGTGGTTATGGCAATGTCTTCTAGATTCATGAGCATCTGATAATACCCCTTCAAGATGCTAAGAGTGGAGAACACTTTCAATATGTACAAGTAGGAGGTTGTGTCGGCCATGTTTGGGAGTGAGTAGTGATCCGGATCTCTCTGCATGCTCAGACCCTTGTAATCACGACAAGGGTGCAGGGAGCCATCCATCATCAGGATGGTGAATAAGGGTGGCGACCATGGGATTGAGTCCTTTTGGCAAAGGCCCATTTCTTCCATTTTGGCAAACATAGGTTTAGCGGCTGCCAAACAATCCGTGACCAGACGCCGGAATCTGGCAAACACTGGTGGCGCCGTATCTTGATATGATGATAGATACTGTGTTTGGCGGGAACCATAGGTGTTAGGCGAAGTTCAGGACGGTAGACTTCTGGGTACAACGTGAGGTGGTGGGCATAGGCATCTGTATGTGAGCTGTTTAAAGGCGGGGATTGAAGAGGTGTCAGCGTTGACTAAACATCAATATGCCTGATTAACAAGGTGGAAGTTGGCGAGTAAATACGCACCAAGTAATGTTAATATTACGTCAGCAATAAGGAACTCAGAATGATATTTGGCGCTCTAACGTTAGTGTGAGTGTCTCGTACCTGTGTGTGGTGATCACAGATCCATTGTCAGATAACCAGGCAGATGTCAGCAGGCATAGAATCATTACGTCGTGTCCTGGAGAGTGACATTGGTAGAAGGGAACTGCAAGCACCAGTGTCTACCTAAAATTAAATACCCATACCTGCATCATGTAAAAAGAAAAGATTAGTGAGATAGGAGGCCATAGCTACAAGTGATGGCGTACGTACAAGTATTTTTGTCCACTAACAACCATTCTCACTTTTCATAACAGCCCCGAATCCGGAGTGGTAGTAGGTAGCATAACTGCGGCTGATAGGCGTCAGTAATTGGCTGTAGATGTCATTGGTTGGGGCATGAGTGAAAGGCGGCAGATGTGGGTGCAGCTTTGTCACCACTCGGGTATGTCATGGGGCGAGCGTCTGTGTCTTACCACATCCACGTCAACTTTGGTTAGTGTTGAATAGTTGTCCTCTTCGTCAGGAGTGAAGGTGTTGATGGAAGTCTAGAGCGTGGTGTAGTGACTGTCCATAATGGTGTCGATTATTGCTCATCAGGTGTTCCATGGGCAAGGTAGCGACCCATTCAAAGGTCACAAAGTAGGTTCATTTCCCGAGAAGAGCTATCTGCACCAGGTTGCAGGCGATTAATACCAGTCATTTCTCTGAGGGAGAGCGAAACCTAGTTTTCCAACGGCTTTTGAGAGAGCTTAGAAAGCTTGGCTATACAGGCAACTGACGATGGTGAGTACTGCTCCTGGAGGTATGTGTTGAGGGTGTCATACATTATTGGGGAATCCCCTTGGCCGCAAAGCCAGACAGCGATTTTGGGGAAAGTGTCCTTTGGGATTGGCGCGAGGACATCGTTTGCTTTGCTGCTTCAGAGAGTCACGCCTTTGATGCGAAACTGAACTTCACCACGCTGGAGTCAGGCAAACACTTCTCTGCTGGCAAAGGGCGGCACTTCCATCAAGACAGCATGGGTCCAAGATTCACTGTTGGTGAACAGCATCATAAAAAGTGTAGGGCGCCTCGGTTGGCGAAAAGGCAGTGGGGAGCTGATCCTCCGGTGGTCACCAATTATTGCAAGGTAGCTGCTAGGTACTAAAAGAAAGGTGAGGCGAATGTAACTGACATTCAACAGGATAACAGGCTTATATAAAAATGATTGACGGCAACAATGGAACAAAAATCCAACAATGTGAAACATGCAATGACTGGCGTAAGCAGGTTTTTCTATTATCAATGTGGGAGAGAGCGAAAGATTGTGGAGGATTAATGTGTGTTTCATTTTTCTAAATTTGTTTTTTTTATTATTTGTCAAATCCTTTTCAGAGAGAGAGAGAGAGAGAGAGAGAGAGAGAGAGAGAGAGAGAGAGAGAGAGAGAGAGAGAGAGAGAGAGAGAGAGAGAGAGAGAGAGGAAGTTATTGTAATGATCATTTTAGTAAGAAAGACTTGGTTTATTTGACGTTATTTGCTTACATTTCTTTTTTTGTTAGAATGGGTTAGGGCAGTAATGAATATCTTTGGCCAATGCTTTTGTGATTGACTGCAGGAAGAGGCAGTTGTGCTTGTGAATGCTTTATTATAATTATCTTTTACCAGCTTACGAAGTGTTTATTTTTATTATCAGTTAGTTTTGTTTATCTTTGCTTGGAGTAATTGTGAAAGATAGAAACAGTTTATTATTTATCTTTGATTATAGTGTGATAGTTTAGTTAGCTAGTAGTGTTCGTAGGTGTTTTATTGTTTATTGTTTGCAGGCCGTAATTTCTCCTTTGGAGTTCCAGAATTTTTAATGCTTGTGTCTGATTGTGACCAGGCTTTTTAAAAGGACTCAAAATTTAATCCTCTAGTGGTTTAAAATATACTAGGAAAGACCGGACCTGTTTAAAAAGGACTTTGCTTGGAATGCTCATGATGATGAGGACCACCACTAAGTGACTGCTCTGTCGAGTTGACTGGATCCGAAGATTTTACTGATTACCACAGAGCTCTGCCAGCGTCATGATAAAACTGTTGGTCTTTTTTGTGGGTAAGGTCTCCGTGTCTATATATATATATATATATATATATATATATATATATATATATATATATATATATATATATATATATATACACCTTATAATTTGGCTGTGGTTATCATTCTAGTTTTAAGTGTCATTGGTGTTGTTTTTTTTTTAGTTGAATGATGACAATTGATTCTCGTTACTTAGTTACTGTAAAAGAAATATAGCATTAAGGTTATTTTTTTGTTTGACTGTTTCTTCTTTTCCAAAATTCAGTTAGTATACATGGAAGGGGAAAGTTTGTGTTGTGGGACTATTTGTTTTGTGGATTGAATAAAGTTTGTGGAGTTTGTTTTTGTGACATCCCGCCACAAGATGAAAAAAAAAAATGATAGCATTACAGTGTATCTGTGTGTATGGAACACGTTCGGTACAATATCTTGTTTCAGTTATAAATGTGCGCTCTTTTTAGCATTTTATATCTCTACAACAGTGTTGTATTGTATTTTGACTGCTATTGAAGAAATAGCAATAATGAGAGAAGGTAATTTTAACAATTTTAGGGATGCAAAGTATCTTGCAGGCAAGGAATTTTTTTTTTTATTCCAACCAACCCATTAGTTTTGAAAATATTAGACTGGCTGTATAACTATAGTACTGCGGGCAAGGTGGGCTGCAGCTCATGTGAGTGTGCCAGAAAACGAAGAGGCCAACAAACTATCAAAGGATTCAGCAGACAAATCACTTCCTAGAAAGATGTTCACTAATGTATAATGATTTTTTGCTTTATATCAAAAGATCTCATCATGATTGATTGATTGATTTGAGGTTTTCTAGCATCCTGACATCTAATATCATTGACGCCGATATCGTTTATTGTAAATGAAAAATAAAAAATATTCAATTAAAACCATAAGAGAAAAGATGTCATTTTAAAAGTTCAATATCTTTCAGAAGACCTGCTTTGAAAGTAAAGCTAAAAATACTACTAGCATGATAGGACACATCATGTCCAAGAATCTTGGCAAGGATGAACTTTCCATCTGCACCTCGAACCTCAAACAGATATCTATTTCTTTCAATACTATAACTCAAGGGTACCAAACAGTCGTCACAATATAGCTGGTACTGGCTAGTAAGCAGATATTCATGTTTCAACCGAGTGTGACCAATGTGGAGAGGACAAAGAGTAGTCTCCATTTTCAGGGTATCATGTAATACTTCCATGGGTATATGAATTTCTAAATTCTTTTTTGGGCTCGAGCCATGTCATCCCGATGGAAGTTCCTTTTGGCCACTTCTACAGTATAATATTTCTGCTATTGATATTACAAGAGAATTACTGTCGGGTATCACGGGGTTCCAACCCCCGGAAACGACTATCCGAAGATATCGTGTATAATCAGAGACGTATCGTAAGATAACCATAGATATCTGCATCCCAAACAGACCTTACCCAGTCTAATCCACTAAGGGGATGGATAAATAAGGAGCTATTACACATCCTATCACCTTCGAGTGCCCCTGTACGTTTCTGCCTCTTATTCCTTATACGCAGCTATTTGCTACAATTCGGATGTTTTTTTTTTTTTTTTTTTGTGGGTGCCTTTTTCTCAGTTGTTTTTTTTTTTTTTTTTTTTTTTTTTTTTTTTTTTTTTTTTTTTTTTTTTAAGAATCTTCGGGTGAATGGCTTCATCTCCTACGCCAAAGAATCTTCGGGTAAATGGCTTCCTCTTCTACGCCAAAGTTGAGTATTTACCTCTCTTTGGTTATATTTATGCTAATTTTGGTTTAACTCCCTTCGGGGATTTATATTTTAGCTTTTGGTTAGAAGAAGCCAAAGCGCTTCGAATTCTGCTAGCATGGAGTTGGGCTTAATTCCCCGATGACCTCTTATTTATCGTGTTTACTTTATTTTTGGATAAGTTTCACGTTAGCTAGTTTTTGTTTAGCATTACGATGCTAAGAACTCAATAATAGATATTTTCATTACGATTAGCATTACAATGCTATGCTAAGGACTCAATTTTATGTATTTTCATTACGATTTATTATTTTAGTCTTTTGCGAGTTTGTATCAATTTCGGCTATTCTAGCCTAATGTTGGCAGTTAGACTGGGCATTGTGTCACAACGTTAAGAGTTTCTCAGGGCAAAGAAGTTACAGTTTTAAATCCCCTGTGCGCGAAGAGTGAGCTCATTTTTATTGTTCAGTTGGTTCGCTGGCTGGCTAATGCCTTTTCTTTAGTTTCTGGGATTCTTCTTTCGTCTTGTGGTATTTGGCAAGGTCTATTCTTTAACGGCATGTCCGTCGGGCCATTGTGCTACATACGCTCTCTAGTTGGTTTACGGTATTCCTTTCGAGTTCCCCTTTGCAAAGGGCGAGTACACTTTTTCCTGTCGGTGCACTGACAGTTGTATGATCCCGTATTCTAACCCTTTTTATATTTTGAGAGAATAATTATTTTGTTGATCCCTGTTACTGATATCGAACTTATGTATATATATATATATATATATATATATATATATATATATATATATATATATATATATATATATATATATATATATATATATATATATATATATATATATATAGTGGGTGTTTTATTGTGTGAAGGCCTAGCCCTTCGGGGTTTCATGCCCATTAAACCGACAGCTTTCTCCTTTATAAAGAGAGTTGTCAGACTGTCGGCAATGTTGGTACTTGCGGCTTCATCGTCTCCAACGCATTCCTTTTTTGGGCCATGCTATAGTAATATACTGTATTGCTATATTATCTATGTGGCCTATACTGCCACATTCTTTTTTACGACATGATGTTTGTTACATACGATCACCATTTTGTTTGCTGCCGTCGTTACCGACACTGTCGTAACTGGCGGCAGTTCTCGCCCAGTATTGGGTATAGTTTATGTGCCCCTGATTTAGGAATAGACTTGGGAGGCGGTGATGTCGTTACTGATCTGTGCCATTTTTAACGGTAAGGATATTATGTTATGAAAGCAGATGTTTTTATTATTTGTGACTGCCTTTTTATAGAGATATCTGTTGATGAGTACAAACCTCAAATTGGTATAAAGAAAGGATATTATGTTATGAAGGCAGATGTTTTTATTATTTGTGACTGCCTTTTTATAGAGATATTTGTTGATGAGTTCAAACCTCAAATTGGCATAAAGACCTGCCGTTATTAACATCGAGGATATTATGTTGTGAAGGCAGATGTTTTTATTATTAGTGACTGCCTTTTTATAGAGATATCTGTTATTAGCCTATCGTTATTAAAAGCCAAGCTACAACCCTAGTTGGAAAAGCAAGATGCTATAAGCCCAAGGGCTCCAACAGGAAAAAATAGCCCAGCGAGGAAAGGAAATAACGAAATAGATAAGCTACAGGAGAAGTAATAAATAATCAAAATAGAATATTTTGAGAACAGTATCAACATTAAATTAGATATCTTATATTTAACCTATAAAAATTTTAAAATAATCAAGAGGAAGAGAAAAGAAATAGAACAGCGTGCCCAAGTGTACCCTCAAGCAAGAGAACTCTAATCAAAGACAGTGGAAGGCAATGGTACTGAGGCTATGGCACTACCAAGACTAGAGAACAATAGTTTGATTTTAAATGTCCTTCTCCTAGAAGAGCTGTTGAGTTCAAACCTCAATTTGGCATAAAGACCTTACTTCAACAACTTGTGAGGTATCTTTATGCTAGTCAGCTTTGGAATTCTCTTTTGTGAAAGGTTCTCCTTAACTTTATTGTGTGTTTTACAATTGTTTGAAGGCCTCGCCCTTTGGTGTTCTGGCCTATTAACCCGACAGCATTCTCCTTTATAAAGAGAGTCGTCAGTCTGTCGGCAATACCGCTATTTACGGCTTCGTCCTCTCCGACGCCATTCCTTTTCCGGGCTGTTTTATAGCATTACGTCGCTATGTTATTGAGATGGCTTATACTGCCACACTCTTTTTGATATGACAGGATATTTGATACATATCGTTGTTTATTTTGCTGCCGTCATTACCGACACTGTCGTAACTGGCGGCAGTTCTCGCCCAGTCTTGGATATGATTATTGTGCCCCTGATTTAGGAATACCCTTGGGAGTTGACGATGCCATTATTTATCTGTGCCGTCAAGGACGTTATGGAAAATATGTTATGACAGCATATGATTTATGAGTATAAACCGCAAGTGCCATAAAGACCTTACTTCTACGACATGCGAGGTATCATTATGCTAGTCTGTTTTGGAGTTATCTTTTGCGAAAGATTCTCCTTAACTAGACTTTAGATTTAACTGTTATATTTAGTTAATTATTTCCATCACTTTATTCAGATCATTTGAGGACGTGGATTGGATTGTGCATCTTACGAGTGGGATTTTATTAGGATCCCCCTTGTCAGATTTTGGTTTAAAGAATAGCCTTTTATTTATCTTTGATTGCTCCAATTATTGATGCGTCGATATATTTGTAACGTAGGTGACTCCGTTACCTTCCTATTAGCCCTGCGGAGAGAGTAGGATTTTGTTTTTGAGGAGCATTCTTGTTCTCTCTTTTAGCTGAACGATATTCAAATGAAAAAAGGGGACAATTTCAGTTGGCTTTACTTCTAATCTAATGCTATTATAGGAATCTGTATATTGTGGCCCCTTCTTCTCTTTCTGATTAAAAAATTTAAATACACACATTTTGGGGATTTACTTTTTCAAATTTTTGGGGCTGAAATTTTGAATGATACTAACCCATTCCTTTCAGTGTGGTGCTCTAAAGAGACTAAGATTCTCATTGCCGTTTTTCCTCTTTACAGGCGGAATCTTTGAAGAAGATACATTGTTGAGTTCTGATCTGTGCCAGGACCGTGAGGTATCCCTGTGGTCATGATACCTGCAGGATACATATTCAATGCAGGAGAATGAAGGGTCCAGTCTCCTATTGGGGTCCTCAGGACTGCAATATGGTAAGGACTTAAATTATTCTGGATGAATATTGGAGGGTGTTCTTCCACAAAAAGAATGCTGAGCCAAAAGCTCCTTATCTTCCTTCTGTAGCTTGGAAGGATATTCTTTTTCCGAATGAGGTCCCGGACTCGGTTTTGGGGTATGCTCCACCTAGACCCATTTCTACAGTTCAGTTCCATGTAGATGAAACTTCAAGTTTTTTGAGCCTTGACATGGACAATTTATCCTCAGTCTCTTCTTTATCACCGGATTGAGAATCTGCTCTCCTACCGGTAGTAGATTCAGATGAACCCCTCCCCCATGTGGATGATTCTTACCTATTCGAATTGGATGAGGTTAGTGTGACTTCCATGAGAGACTCAGTGCGTTCCGTTGTTTCAACTGCTGTCACTACGGTGGCTGCTCTATCACAATTAGATGCTTTTACTGAAAGGTTGGCCACTTTTATAGCGCCCGACACAATGGTTTTTCCCTTTGCTTCGAAAGCCTTTTTGGCTGTGGAAAAGGCCTTCAAGGAGGGTAAGGCTCTTCCGGTCTTGGAAGAAGGGAAACTTGGGTCACTCGTTCTTCCCCTTGACACTGAACACTGGTTGGATATTCAGTTTACCTTTGCTGAAGGGAAATCAGATAAGATTATAGCCAGCCGGCAGTTAATGTAAGACTGCCGAGATTTCGGGCACACCTAGTTACGGCAAAATTGGAGGCGAGGGAGAGACTGTCAGCTTCGATGTCTCTTCAATGCTTTGTGGAAATGATGTTTGTTAATCTGTTGATGCCCCTGTCTTTTTGCTTTTGGTCAAGATGCACATGGGTACTTTAAAGGAGGATCTTTTTAACTTTTTTCAGGCTCATAGAGTCTGCAGGAGGCAGGTTTTAGCTTCCCCGATCATTCGTCTTGCACCGAAGCGTCCTTTTGACGCCTGTATTTGGGGTAAAGATCTTTTTCCACGGAATTTAGTAAGGAGATCTTGGATAAAGCGGCAGCGGAACATGAGTCTTTTCCGGAGATGGGTAAGATATCAAAAAAGGGAAATTATTCCTGAGGTTGCCCCTCAACATACCTTTATCTCTGCTTCAGGTATTGCAGAATATTTTCACCCAGTAGGGGGAAGACTGTAATGGTTCAAGGACAGATGGCTGTTCAGTCCTTGACCACAAAGCGTGATTTCCAGCAGTTTAGGCTGGAAATGGAAGAGACAAACCCCGAGGATCAAGAGATTTTTCCAGAAATTAACACCACATCTGGTATAATATGTGCAGGACCTTTGCGGAAGAGAGTTATCCGTTGCACGAAATCTATGAAGTTTCGAGGTCATCTATTCTGTGTGGCAAAGAAAGTTTCGATAATTTCTCGAACTATTCTCGACTTCTCCCATCTAATTCTATTCGTTCTTTGCGACAAGTTCTGGAGGCTGACTATTTCGCAGATACGGACTTTACTACCTTGGGGTGTTTACATCATCTCTATAGATCTTACCGACACTTATTGGCATCTTCCAATAGGTCGACGTTTCTCCCAATACCTTGATTTCAGGCTAGAAAGAAAGGCTTATATATTCAGAGATATGTCATTCGAGCTCCCTCAGCAAGGGAATGCATGGAAGCAACATATCACATGGCAAGATTCCTCCAATATCTTGGATGCCATATAAACTTCCGGAAGTCAAGGCTGAACCTTAATGTTCCCATGGTTAGGAATTTGTTGGAGTCTAACAACTCATGCCCTCTCTATTCCTGCTACCAAGAGGAAGGAAATAGCTCGGTCAGTTCGGTCTTTCATCTACGCGAGAAAGACCACCAGACGCTGTCAGGAAAGGGTTCTGGGCTCATTTCAGTACATTTCTATAACGAACCCTCTCCTCAGGGTCAGACTCAAAGATGCAAGCAGAGTTTAGAAGAAAGGAGCTTCCGCACCTCCCCGCAATCATCAGAAGATGACCCCGCGGTTGCTTCGACGGCGACTCTGTCAGTGGTCACATGCCACGAGTCTTTCCAAGACGGTTCCATTGCACTTTCCTCCTCCTACAGTGTTTCTACCTACAGACGCCTCACTGGACGGTTGGGGGGGAGAGGTGTCATGCTCCTCTCAAGAAAGTGCAAGGTCGCTGATTCCAGAGTTTCAAGCAATTCCACTTCAATGTTCTGGAGACCATGACAGTCTTCTTATCCCTGCAAAGTCTACATTTACAAAACAACATTCATTTCCGTCTTCTATTAGACAGCAGAGTAATGGATCATTGCATCAACAGGCAAAGGTCAAGATCTCCCCAATTAAACCATGTACTGATTGCCATTTCTCATTGTCATGGAGGAGGAGGTGATCTATGTCTTCATCTCACCTCACGGAATCCGGAATGGGATGGCAGACTCTCTATCTAGAACACACACTAGAGACAGAATGGTCTCTTAGATGAATCATTCCCTTTCATGCAGGATGTAGTCCCAGGTCTTCAAGTGGACGTGTTTGCAACGAGTCTCAATAAGACACTTCCCAATTATGTGGCACCATATGTAGATCTAAAAGTGATAGGCGTGAATGTGTTATTCATGAATTGGAATCATTGGGAGATGATTAACGTATTCCTACCCTTCAATCTTCTCTTGAAGGTGTTAGGCGAGTTCTGATCGTTCTGGTGGACAGCAACCCTGGTTGCTCCTCTTTGGCCGATGAGCAGTTGGTATCGTTTGGTGACATTATGAACTCCAGGCTGGTACCTCTACCCAGCCTGGGCCTGTTTCAAGAAGTACAGAGGAAAACTTTCTTCGCTTCATCTTATAACCAAATGCCCTTCATCTCATGATTTTTTCGCATTAGCCTTGGGAAAAAGACTTCAAATTCCAAGGGACAAATGGGCATTTGTGGAAAATTATAGAACTTCCGCTACTTTGAACTGGTATGAAACTTCGGGGAAGAATTGGGTTTGATATGTGAAAGATAAAAATCCTTCTTCTAAATCTATGGATTTTTGTATAGGCTTTCTGATCGACTTACATGCGACAGATTTAGCATCTTCCACGATTTCGTCATACAAGTCAGCCCTAGCTGGACCCATTTTATATGCTTTTGACATAGATTTTAACTCTGTCCTCTTTGCCACGATTCCGAATATTTGTGCCAGGCTGAGACCAGCAGTCCTGCCGAGGCCGGTCTCCTGGGTATTGGATAATGTTTCATATCTAGCTTCGGAAATTGACGATCAAACAGTGTCTTTCCGAATATTGTCTCAAGGAGTGATTTTTCTATTTGCTATGGCTTCTAGTGCTCTGATTAATGGAGTTATGGCTCTCTCTAGAAATGAGGGTCACTTTGAATTTACTGACAATGGTGAAGTTACTTCATGCTGTTGGGTCATGACCCTAGGAAAGTGGAGAATCATCTCTGAACTCCTTTTAATATATGTCATTCGAATCTTTTAAAGATTATCCTGGTTGGAAGTCCACCAGGGTGTTCTTCAAGCATTATATGAAGCAATTTGATGAAGTTCATCATTTTGTGGTGGCTGCAGGTGATGTTATGAAACCTGCTGCAACGACATAGCCCTCAAGTGCGTCCTAGGGGATTCTTCCAGCTTATTTTCTTTAATAAGTAAACTGTCGGTTTTTGCTTCATGATCTACATTAAACAATTTAAAATATTTTAAAATTCAGGATTCAGTTTGGTTTCTCTGAATTTTATAAGTGTATCTATGCGAGCATACTATTCCTATTTTAGATCTGAGTGAGTAATATAATTCAGTTTCTTTGGTTGGTTTGACACTGTATTTTGCATTTAGCCATATACGGCAATATTCTTTATCTTAGAATCTCCTTCTTCAGGAGTTCGGGGATATATCATCTTGTCTCCCCTCATGATTACTTAGGTAAAGAATTTTATCGGGAATATATTTTGGGGTACACTGGTAGATCACAATGCTGTTCATATATACTATATTAAAATTTGCTCAAATAGATGGTCTAATCAGTTTGATATAATGTTGGATGATTTTATTGCTAGACTTAATTCCTTGTATAATTAAACTTAGCATACTATAGTCAATTTTTACTAATGCTGCACATTAAGAATCTATTTAATGATGATTATTAGTTTTTCAATGATTACTCATTACGCTCATGATATTGGTAATATGTGTTTTCTGATGCAGGGAGTGTTCTTCACCACAGGGATGGTGGTTAGAAGGTCATAGATCCTTCCTCTTAAAACACTACCATATTTACCAAATCAAGTTCATTTTGGATACTTTTTAAGGTAAAAATTTATGATTATACTTCACCATGTAAGTGGTGAACCCCCATTTATGGCAAGTTTTTTTCCATGGAGAAGCCTGACACCGGTATAAATAATTCTCAGGTACACTTTCATGAGGGCGACATGGCTCGAGCACAAAAAAGGGATTTTGACGTAGGAAAAATCTGTTTTTGGGTGAGATAGCCATGTCGTCCTGATGGCCCACCCGTTACTTCCTACTTTTCGCTGCCCCTTTGCTCGTTGGAGGCTTCTATTTCACAGTAGCTCAGCTGCGACGTGAAATGAGAGGCAGGAACGTATAGGGGCACTCAAAGGTGATAGGATGTGTAACGGCTCCTTATTTATCCTTCCCCTTAGTGGATTAGACTGGGTAAGGTCTGTTTGGGGTGCAGATATCTATGGTTATCTTAGGATATGTTCCTGATTATACACGATATCTTTGGATAGTTTTTTCCGGGTGTTAGAACCCCGTGATACCTGACGGTAATCCTCTTGTAATATCAATCGCAGAAATATTATACTGTAGAAGTGGCCAGAAGGAACTTCTATCAGGACGACATAGCTATCTCACCCAAAAATAGATTTTTCTTACGTCAAAATCCTTTTATTTTTCGCATCCTATTTTCAATTAAACTATCCCAATGCTGTTGCAATTATTAGAAATCAAATTCTTTATGATGGGTAAACAATCATCACCAAGATTGGGATACCTTCGTAGTCGCAATTCAGCGGCAGCTTTTTTTGCCAGTAAATCTGCCTTCTCGTTTCCAGACACGCCTCTCAGTCTAATAATAAAATGCTATTCTAAAATCTTTAAAACCGAAGGGTTACTGGAAATAAAAACTTATAAAGCTTGAAAGACACTCCTTGCATCTGTAGAAATGGTAAAATTATCCCCCCCCCTCTTCCGATGCTATTTTTTCAACAGAGGTTAGTATGCCATATAGTTCAGAGTAAATATGGAAGTTGTTAAAGGAAGTACACCTCTATGATTTAAAGCATTATAATACACTCCAAATCAAACTCCAGCATCGGATTTGGAGTCATTAGTATAAATACAAGTTGATTCCTCATGTTCTACAACATGTTCCATAGAAAGAGACCTGGATTTTAAGTCTGTCATATTCTTTTTAACTCCAATCAAATATTTACAGAAAGATACCTCTGGTAATTTCCATGAAGGCGTTGATGATACCTTAAATGGAAGCACCTTAGTTCTAACTATATCATGACTGCCTATCAATTGTTTCACCCTAAAACAATAAGGTTGAGGGGATTTTGGGTGTAACTCAAAGTATGTTGAGTGCCTTACAAGGCTTGCAGTCTGACAGGCTGAAGAATTGGGAAATCTTTCCAACCTAAACTAATACCAAATAATAGAAGACTTTCGGTAAAGGTCAAATGGTAATTCTCCAGTGTCAACAAGGCGGCTTGGAATGGATGAAGTTTGAAATGCTCCAGTTGCCAATCTGTTACGAGTATGGTCTATAGAATTTAAAATTTTCAATCTTCTTGGGGTGGCTGAGATTATTTCACAGCCATATCTGATTTTTGAAAAAATTAAGGCCTTGTTTAACTTTAGAATAGTTTTGCCGTCTGCCTCCCATTATGTATGGGACAATACTTTTAAAAGATTCAGGGCCTACAGTCAAATATAAAACCTAAAAATCTAACTTCGTTTACAGATGGAATCCTTTGACTTTTAATGTATATATCCGGGTCTGGATGTACTCCCTGGATACGACAAATATGGACAGTTACAATTTTGCTTGTCGAAAATTTAAACCAATTTATATCAGCCCACTGAATAATTTTGTCAACTGAGAATTGCAGTTTTCTCCCAACCATTGCCATTCGAGCTCCAGCAAATGATATAGAGAGATTATAGACAAATAGTGTTGAGAGAATCTCCTCTATGACAAAGTTTCACCAACTCTCACTTGAAAAAAACCTATGTGAAACAAAAGATTGAATGAAGAATATTGGCTCTCTTCTCAGGCCTAAATTTTGAATGGTTTATATATATACCATATCTCTTAAGTAGTATCATATGCCTTTTCGAAGTAAAAAAGACTTACATGGTGCTGTTTTGAAGTAAAGGCTTCACAAATAAAGGACTCAAGTCGTATCAAAACCTTAGACACTGAATGCATTTTCATAAATCCACACTGGATAGGTGATAAAATACCTTTCATCTCCAGATACCACACCAATCTTGCATTGACCATCTTCATGATGTTACATAAACAAGATGTCAATGCAATAGGTCGGTAGTTTGCTGCTTAAAACTTATCCTTACTGGGTTTTAAAAATGCTAAAATACTGGCTAGTTCCCAAACACTTGGATATCTATGATCATGCCAAATTCTGTTAATAATGCTTAAAATAACCAACTTGTTATTAACAGGTACATGTTTAATCATTGCATGTGTAATTCCATCAGGACCAGGGGCTGTATCGTTACAATTAGCAAGTGGGGAATCAAATTTCATTTCAGTAGAAGGATTATAGTAGGATTCCTCCTTTTCTGTTGCAAAATTTTGCATTTTCTCTTCTTCATTTCTTCCATACTGGTAACCAGGAGCTACTTGACACTTACTTGATACATTGGAGAAATGATCAGCCAATGAAATGCTAACCTCAGTTGCTCCAGTCACATCTTGACCATTCACCTTCAACACTGCTAGTGGGAGGGGGGGGGGGGAATTTGCCTGCTATCTTTTTTACTTTCCTCCACACAGAAGATGGTGGTGTTCTACTGTTAATAGAGTAAACAAAAGACCACCAAGACTGGTGCCTCGCTACTTTCATGGCAAGACAGAACTATGTTCTACATTTCTTGTATATGATTAAACTCTCCTCAATACGGCGTCTGCGCAATCAAGATAAAGAATTTCTCATGGCTCTGTGCAGGACAGGACAGTTCTGAATACCACTAGGGGACTGATCATCGTTTGAATAACCATGTTTTGAAAATTGAATTGCCTTCTGCTGTAAGAAGAGTTCCATTCAGTAGGTCTATGGAATCATCAACACTTTCAAAGTGCTCTGCATTTCCTTCAGTTTTGCTTAGCTCATGAAATCTATACCAGTCGGCCTTGTGGAGATTTCATCATGGTGATCTCTGTAAAGGTGAACTATTGTTGGTGTTTATAATGATTGGCGCATGATCACTAGTATGCCAACGATCTAATGTTCTGCAATAAAATTCGAGAAGACAGTCAGAGCTTGCAATTGAGAGGTCAGTGGATGACAAGGTACCTGTCTGAACATGAAAGTGCATGGGCACTCCTCTATTACGCCCTCTTAACAAGAAAATGCCTTGTCGAAGTCATTGTCTTTCAACAGGAAATATTGTTTTCATGTTGAAGCATTGTGAGAGGCAAGAGGGCTCTCGAACTTGGGGCCCAGTTCGAATCTAAATTTCTCTCTCTCATCTTTTACTTCCTCTGAATATTACTTCGACCTTCTAATTTTATAAACTTTCTTCCATGTTGTTGTCCCAACTCGATGAGTAAAATTTCCCTATATATATATATATATATATATATTTATATTTATATATATATATATATATATATATATATATATATATATATATATATATATATATATATATATATATATATATATATATATATATATATATATATATATATATATATATATATATATATATATATATATATATATTAATGACATGGATGTTTCTATAGCCATTATTGCCATGGCGTGGATGTTTCTATATCCCTTATTGCTGCCTGCTTTGATAAATGGGAGGAGGTATCACAGTTGGGAGGTGATTGCATTCAAAGCTATATGTGAGAATATTGAATGATCAGCCATCCCGGAGATGGTTTGGACCCATTTGGCGTAACTATCCTTAATTAATGGCTTTTTGGAATCCAGTGGTATCTAATGCTTGGGGTAGGACTCTTGGCTTCTGGCCTGAAGCCCATCATTACAAATATGGGAAGGATGATTCCTTAGTTTTTGGTCTCAGTCCTAACAGGCAGGTTCAGTTTACACCTGTGCCTCTATATCTGTTTTGATGCTATCCTTCAGGCAGGGTATTAAGTGGACCATCTGGGAAGTGCACTCTCACTCTGCCAATAGTGGAGAGGGCAAATTCCCTTTCCAGCTTGTGGTGCTTTAATGTTCGCGAGCAGGTGAATTAAACTATTTGCAAACCAAACATTACATTTTCTTTTTTATGGATCTTGCTGACAACGACCCTCCCTCCCATGGATATGCTGACTCGCCTCCGGCGCTGTTGACGACCTCTGCTAGTCTAATTAAAGAACATTCTGTTGACGACCAGGAAACTAGTAGGGGCCATACTTCAAATGCTCAAAAACCTGATGGAAATGTAAGGAAATTAAAGGTCATCCACATATGCGATATACTAATAAATTGCCATTATGCAGCATTGTAGAAGGCTTTTTTAAACCTTATGGTAAAATTAATGAAATAAGGACGAATTTCAAAGAAAATAATGAGAAATGGGAAGCATGGATCTCCTTCAGTAACCATGATGAAGCTTTCAAAGCAGTCTGGGAGATTTCCAAAAAATGAGATTACCGGTGTGCTAAGCAATGCAGCTCCGTGTGAGAGTGAGTCTGCTGACACCAAAGTAAATTCGATATCGGATAGAAAGCTTAAGCCACCAATTGCAACATCTAAGGCAGAAGAATCTATTTACTTTATATTTAGTAAGATAATACAAAGGAAAGTGGAGACCATAGAGCGTGGAAACATTTCTAGATTTGGCAAGAAATCCATCTTGATTCATGCCAGATCTAGAACACAATCTTTTATGTTAAATAATATAAGAATTAATAAAATCTCATGACGGATATCAAACCACATTTGAATTTCAGCTCTGGAAGAGGAGTAATTTTTAACAAAGACCAACATGATTTTAGCGCGGGTGAAATATTAGGTATGAGACCTAAAGAAATAAAGATTCCCAGAAATACTATGATTATTTTCACTTTAGAAGACCATGATGTACCCTCTCATAAATATACGTCGAAAATGAGAGAATACCAGTTCGCCTGTATAAACAGAAACCATTGCAGTGTTTCAGTTGTTTCAAATTTGGTCATCCATCTAGGGTATGTAAAAACTTAGATATGTGACAATTGTACTGATCCTGACCATGAACCCTGCACTAATATTACAAGGTGCACTAATTGTAGCCAGGATCTCAAGCCAATCAACAGCAAATATCCTCTATATCAAAGGAAAGAATCAACTGTTCAGAAGTCAGATGCAGAGCATATCAGTGTGGGATATGCTAGGCAACTTCTAACAAAAACCCAAGAGTAGCTTACACCAAGCCCTTAGAATCTAAGGATGCAAGACATCCAGGAAAAATGGCAATACCAGTTAGACTAGGTAATGTAAAGCATCCTATCGCTGAATCACCACCTAAGGCTTTTACCAAGTCTTGCAGTTTGGATTTGGTGCCTCACATCAAAAAGGCACCACCTCCTTCCTCTAGGTCTACCACATATCGGATGAACAGCCCAAAGCTCTCATCTCAAGCAACATCATTGCCAGATTTATGGGAGTAATCTTATGCTAGAGAGGTACTGGATGTACCTGTCATGATGGAGGTACACAATCCTAATAGCTCTCCATCTTTCAGTCGAAAAATAGGGAGACCACCATCCCTCTCCCCTCCAACAAGAAATACAAAAATTCCCATAGCAAATAACTACGATATTCTTTCTGAAAAAATGATGAACTTCCAAAGCATTTAAATATATCTAAGATTAATGTTGATGTGCACCATCCCCCTCAACAAATAAATGTGAAGGCTGCTAAGAAAAAACTTAAACCAAGCCTAGCAAGACACTTTTCCAAAAAGAGTATCAGAGACTCCATTCCATTCATAAAACTTTGATACGAAGAATTCTAAGAAAACTTCCTTGAAGTAAACTTTATTTTCTCCTCAATTTTACAGTGGAACTGTCAAGGTCTGAGAGCTAAATATGAAGAACTTAAGCTCTTCATTCATGAGCACTCCCCCAAAATTATATGTCTACAGGAGAGCAAACTTGATGATAATACTCCTTGTCCTCGTGAATATATCAGCTACAGGACACCATATGATCAAGAAGTAGGGAGCCATGGCGGAAGTCTTATATATGTTTGCCGAGATGTTCCCAAATATCTTTATCTATTCGTACACCTTTGCAGGCAATGGTTGTATAGATGGATATAGGAAGAAGATACACCATTTGTTCTCTTTACTTGCCTCCGAATGACATCTCATATGACAATTTATTAGAGGTGATTCAACATTTCCCTCAACCTTTTTCGTACTGGGAGATATGAAGGGTAGACCTCCTTCATGGGGCATGTTTTAGCAAACACAAGCAGCAATATTATTTCATTAATTGTGGAAAAGGAGGATGTAGGACTCCTTAATACAGGAGAGCCCACACACTTTCATATTCAGACAGATACCCTATCATGTATTGACCTTTCAGTTGCAAGTGCTAACAGCCTTCATGATTTTGGATGAACGTTAAATGATTGGCATACTAGTGATCATGCTCCAGTTATCATAAATACGAACAATGGTCCAGCCGTGTAGAGATCGTCACGATGAAACGTTGTCAGGGCGAATTGGAATAAATTTCAGGAGTTAATTGAAATTGAAGGGAGTGCAAAACAATTTAAAAGTGTAAATGATGACATAGGCTTACTGAATGGAACTCTACCTACAAATGGAAGCAATTCAATTAGAAAAACCATAGGGTTATTCAAACGGGGACCAGTCCCCCGGTGGTCCCCAGAACTAACTGTCTCGCACAGAGCCACAAGGAAATCTTTTAACTCCATTGCGTAGGCACCGTACAGAGGAGAACATAGTGATATATAAGAAACGTTGATTGCAGTTCTGCTGTGCAATGAAAGAAGCTAGGTGCCAGTCTTGGGTATCCTTTATTTCTTCTATTAAGAGTAGAACACTACCATCTGTTTGGAGGAAAGTAAAAAAGATAGCAGGCAAATTTACTCCTAACCCACCACCTGTGTTGAAGGTGAATGGTCAGCATGTGACTAAAGCAAATGAAATTAGCAGTGACCTGGCCGACCATTTTTCAAATGTATCCAGCAATAGTGAAGGAGTTCCTGGTCACCAGTATAGGAGCATTGAATAAAAGAAAATTTTAAATTTTGCAACAGGAAGGGAAGAGTCATATCATTCTCCTTTCACTGAAAGAGAATTTGATTCCGCACTTGCCCATTGCAACGATACTGTCCCTGAACCCGATGGAATTCCATATGCAATGATTAAACATGTACATTTTAATACAAAGTTATTTATTTTAAGCATTATTAATAGAATATGGCATGATCATAGTTACCCAAATGTTTGGGAACTAGCCATAATTTTAGCCTTTTTAAAACCCGGTAAGGACAAGTTTTTATCAGCAAACTATTGTCCTATTGCATTGACATCTTTTTCATGTAAAATCATGGAGAAGATGGTCAATGCAAGGCTGATGTGGTACCTTGAAAAGAAGGGTATTTTATCACCTATTCAATGTGGATTCAGAAAAAGGCACTCAACGACGTATGTGTTGATACGACTTGTGTCTTCTGTTGTGAAGCCTTTGCTTCCAAGCAGCACCATGTGACAGTCTTTTTTGAAATAGAAAAGTCATATGGTACTACATGGAGATATGGTATACTTAAAACCATTCATGAAATGGGATTGAGAGGAGAGCTACCACTGTTTATCCAATCATTTCTTTCACATAGAGTTTTTGAAGTGAGAGTGGGGGAAACTTTATCAGAGAGTAAATGTCAGGAAGAGGGAGTTCCTCAAGGTAGTGTGCTGAGTGTAACCCTGTTTGCACTAGCAATTAATGGGATATCCTCAGTCGTTCCCCGGGACGTTCTCTCAACACTATTTGTGGATGATCTCCATATCATTTGCTGGAGCTAGAATGGCAATAGTTGAGAGAAAACTACAACTTGCAATGGACAAAATTATTCATTGGGCTAATATGAATGGGTTTAAGTTTTCGCCAAGCAAAACTACTATTGTACATTTCTGTCGTATCCGGGGAGTACATCTAGACCCGATATATACATGAAAGTTCAACAAATCCCATATGTAGGTGAAGCTAAATTTTTAGGATTGATTTTCAATTGTACGTTGACATGGGTTCCACACCTAAAAGTATTGTGCCATACATCATGGGGGCCAGACTGTAAAACTATTTTAAAATTATGCAAGGCCTTAATTTTTTCCAAAATTAGTTATGGCTGTGAAATATACTCCTCAGCCACCCTAAGCCGATTAAAGATATTAGATTCAATACAATTAGATTCAATACATCATGCTGGTATGAGATTGTCAATAGGATCGTTTAGAACCTCACCTATCCTAAGTCTCCTTGTTGATGCTGGAGAGTTACCTCTAGACCTTTACCGCTTGTCTTCCATTATTCGGTATTGGTTTAGGTTACAGACTCCCCAACTCTTTACTTTTTCAGACTGCAAGCCTTGTAAAGAACTCAACATACTTTGAGTTGCACCCAAAATCTCCTCAACCTTATGGCTTTCGAGTAAAACAATTATTAAACAGTCTTGATAAAATTAGAGGTAATGTACTTCCATTTAAGATACCATGAACCCCTCTTGAGGAAATTACCTGAGATATCTTTCTGTAAATATTTTATTGGTGTTAAAAAAACATGACTGTATTAGAAGCTTGGTCTCTTTTTATAGAAAATGTTGAAGAACATAGGGAATCATCTTTTATATATACCGATGGCTCCAAATCCGATGCTGGCGTTGGATTTGGAGTATTTAGTAATCCTTTTAACTGTAGAGGGGCACTTCCTCCAATATCTTCCATATTTACTGCTGAATTATATGGAATACTAACCACTATTGAGAAAATACCATTAAAAGGGGAGGGCAATTTTACCATTTATAGTGATTCAAGAAGGGTCCTTCAAGTTTTAGAAGGTTTTAATTCTAGTAACCCTTTAGTTTTAAAGATTTTAGAGTGGCTTTTAATTATTGGCCTAAAGGGCATAACAGTTCGATTTTGCTGGGTTCAGCACACGTAGGTGTGTCTGGAAATCAAGAGGCAGATTCACTGACAAAGAGTGCTGGAGCCGAATTGCTACCAAAAAGGTCTCCCATTCTTTGCGATGATTTTTACCAGCAATTGGGAATTCTATTTATAACAATTGGCAACAGCATGGGGATAGTTTAAGCGAAAATAAGATGAGAGAAATTTCGATTGGTATATCCCCTTGGAGGTATAATGGGATGCCCCGAAAATGGGAGACTACTATTTGTCATCTCCGCATTAGTCACACCCGGATGACACACGAGTTTCTGCTGGCTGGCCAATACCAACCATATTGCAACGACTGTTTGATACCCTTGACAGTGAGGCATCTGTTGACTGAATGCCCCACTTATAACACTGAAAGAAATAGATATCTGTTTGAGGCTCGAGTTGAAGATTGCAGGTTCATCCTTGCCAAGATCTTTGGACAACATGTGTCGTACAATGCCAGTGGCATATTTAAATTTATATCAGAAGCAGGTCTGCTTAATTAATGCTATTTACCTTTTATATCATATAAACTTCTAGTGGAATTTTTAGATTTATATCAGAAGCAGGTCTTCTTAATGCTATTTAACTTTTATAACATATTTACTTCTCTGGCTTTAATTGAATGTTCTTTTAATCTTTATTTATAATAAACAATATCGGCGTCAATGACCTTCGATGTCAGGATGCCAGAGAACTTCAAATCAATCAATTAAGCATTATTAAGAGAATATGGCATGATTATAGTTATCCAAGTGTTTGGGAACTAGCCATTATTTTAGCCCATTTAAAACCCAGTAGGGATAAGTTTTAGCTGTAAACTATCGACCAATTGCATTAATATCTTGCTTATGTAAGATCATCGAGAAGATGGTCAATACAAGACTGATGTGGTACCTGGAAAAGAAGGGTCTTTTATCACTTATCTAGTGCAGATTTAGAAAAATGCACTCAGTGCATTGGATCCTCTATTTATGAAGCCTTTGCTTCCAAACAGCACCATGTAACAGTCTTTTTTTACCTTAAAAAGGTATATGATTCCACCTAGAACTATTCATAATTTGGGATTACGAAGAGAGCTATCATTGTTCATTCTATCATTTATTTCACATATATTTTTTCAAATGAGAGTTCGCAAAGCTCTATCTGAGGGGAAATGTCAGGAAGAGGGAGTTCCTCGGGGTAGTGTGCTAAGTGTAACTCTATTTACACTAGCCATTAATGGGATATCCTCGGTCATTCCTGAGACATTCTCTCAACACTCTTTGTAGATGATCTCTCCATATCATTTGCTGGAGGTAATATGGCAATAGTTGAGACAAAACTACAACTCTCAAATAACAAAATTATTCAGTGGGCTGATATGAATGGGTTTAAGTTTTCGCCAAGCAAGACTACTATTGTCCATTTTTGTTGTATCCGGGGAGTACCTCCAGACCAGGATATGTTCATCGTATCCCCCATGTGTGGGTGAAGCTAAATTTTTAGGATGGATTTTCTAGTATATGCTTATATGGATTCCTCACTTAAAGGTGTTGAAAGCTAAATGCCTTGAAGCTCTGAATCTTTTAAAAGTATTGTCCCATGCATTATGGGGGCAGACTGCCACGCTATTATGAAATTATATAAGGCCTTGATTTAAAAAAAAAAATTGGTTATGGGTGTGAAATATACTCCTCAGTTACCCGAAGTCAACTAAAGATTTTGGATTCTATACACCATACTGGAATCAGATTGGCCACAAAACCCTTTAGAACTTCACCTATCCCAAGTCTCCATGTTGATGCTGGGGAATTACCTTTAAACCTTTACCGAATGTCATGTATTGTTCGGTATTGGTTTAGGTTGTATAAACTCCCTAACTCTTTAGCCTTTCAGACTGCAAGCCTTATAATGCATTTAACATACTTTGAGTTGCACCCAAAATCTCCCCAACCTTATGGTTTTTGGGTGACACAATTATTAAACAGTCGGGATATAATTAGAAGTAATGTGCTTCTATTTAAGATATCCTCAACCCCTCCTTTTACATATATGGATGGCTCCAAATCCGATGCTGTGGTTGAATATTGGAGTTTATAGTAGTTTTTTTTTTTTTTAACTGTAGAGGTGCACTTCCTCTAATATCTTTCATATTTACTGGCAAACTATATGGCATGCTAACTGCTGTTGAGAAAATGGCGTTAAAAGAGGAGGGCAATTTTTACTATTTTTAGTATTTCAAGAAGTGTCTTTCAAGCTTTAGAGGGTTTTAATTCCAGTAACCCTTTTGTTTTAAAGATTTTAGATTGGCTTTTAATTATTGGCTTAAAAGGTATAACAGTTCGATTTTCCTGGGTTCCGGCACGTGTAGGCGTGTCTGAAAATGAAGAGGCAGATTTACTGGCACAGAATGCGGCCACTGAGTTGCTACCAAGAAGGTATCCCATTCTCTGTAATGATTTTTCACCGGCAATTAACTGAAAATAATATGAGAGAAACTGCGAATGTTATATTACCCTAGAGGTAAAACAGGATGCCTTGAAAATGGGAGACTACTCTTTGTCGTCTCCACATTGGTCACACTCATATGAGACATGAGTTTCTACTGGCTGGCCATCACCAATCATATTGCGACGACTGTTTAATACCCTTGACAATGAGGCATTTGTTGACTGAATGCCCCTCTTATCGCACAGAAAGTAAAAGATATCTGTTTGAGTTCGAGGTGAGGATGGCAGGTGTCTTCTTGCCAAGATCCTTGGACATGATGTGTCGTACAATGCTAGTGGTATTTATAAGTTTATATAGGAAGCAGGTCTTCTGAATGCTATATAACTTTTATAACTAATTTACTTTTTCTAGTTTTAAATAAATATTCTTATAGTTTTTATCCATAATAAACGATATTGCCGTCAATGACCTTCGATGTCAGGATGTCAGAGAACTTCAAATCATTCATTCATTCATTCTCCTATATTAAAGAGTCCTAAATCTTCATTCTCCACAACTGATGATATAATATTACCCCTTGCGTTTGTCAAAACATCGCCCCATAAAGGATGTCTGCTATTAAAATCTCCTGGTAAGAGAAAGGTTGCGGGAGTTGTTGAATCACCTCTAATAAATTATCATACAAGATGTTATCATTAGGAGACAAGTAAAGAGAGTAAGATTGTATATTTTCTCCCTGTATCTATCTTTACAACCACTGCCTGCAGAAGGATACAGATAGACAAGGATATTTGGGGGAACGTCTCAATGAACGTATATAAGACTAACCCCATGGCTTCCTGCTCTTTTATCATATGGTGTCCTATAGCTAACATATTCTCGAGGACAAGGAGTATTACCATTGAGCCTACTCTACTGTAGACATACAATTATAGGGGAGTGCTCATGAATGAGGAGTTTAGGTCCTTCGTATTTGGCCCTTATACCCTGACAACATTGCAAAATGGAGGAAAAAATAATATTTTATTATTTGGGAGACACCTTGGATGAAGTCTTCCCATTTGGCAATCTTTAATCTAACATTATTTTCCGATGGTTTCTCTAGAGAGAATCTTGATATATTGGGTTTTGTGTTTGTCCCTTTCTTCGTGTCCTTTTGATCTAATTGTTGAGAAGTATGGTGGACCTTAACTTGAATTTTTGATCAATTTGAATTATCTTCCAGTTAAACAGAAACATTGGTAGACAAGACATCATATTTATTTGAAGTCATGACTTAAATGTTTCTTATGGTAGGAGGTGAGAGAGATGGAGGTCTCTCTCTCTCTCTTTCGATTAAAAGGTCGTGAGCTACAAGGTTTTTGCATCTCCCCCACTACAGGTGCACTAGGTAAATTGGTTTCATGTGGAACCTTGATTAAATCAGGCAAGGACATGGCTTGAGAGAGGTTTGTACTATTGTTTAGATTGGGAGTAAATGGCTTTTGAATATCCTTCAGATCATTAGGTATCTGTTTTGAATTTTCCATACTTTTTGGATATAAATTTTAAATGGGACTTTCTTCTTCTTTAACTACTTTAATATCTTTCTTTATGTTGGAAGTGAGGATACTATTTTCGTCACTGTGCTTTGGCAAGTTTTTCTTCAAAACCAGTTTTTCAAGAGCTCTTTTATGAGACACTTTAAATGTAACTCTTTCTATGGTCCTAATGGCCTGAATTTCTTTTTCAAAGATAAACTTAACACAACTTTTAGATTTAGGTGGGTGTGCTTCCCCACAATGTACACAACTTGGATTTTGTGTACATGCTCCATGATTATTTTTTCCACAGTTGGAACAAACAGCTGGCTTATCATTTAGTTTTTCTTTGCACTTCTGACTTGAATGGGCATACATTTGGCAATGTTAACATTGCAATGGTGAAAAGATGTATGGTTTCACCTTAAAAGATAAGTCAACCAGCTTTAATAACATTAGGTAGTCTGTATTGACCGAATGTTACAATCAAAGTAGCAAGAGGAATATGTTGTTCACCAACTCTATTTCACATTTTAACTACTTTTTCTACGCCCTGACATTTCAGTTCATCCTCAATTTCTTTTCCTCTATATCTAGCATCTTTTAAGCATATACCACACCCCTACTCTGGTTGAAATAGGATGCAGAAAGCATTTGACACTTTGACCATCCAATGTTGAAAGTGTTTCTAATCTTTCGCTTTGTATTGTTCATAGTGTTTTTATCAAGAGACTTCCATTTCCCTGGGGAAGAATTTTTGGCTGTCCTCCACATATATTCACTATTTCCCTCTTAGCTTTAAAAACATTCATCTTTTCATATCTTCCATTTCTAATTCAATATTCAAATATTTTTCATAATTCACTACTTCACGGTGACCAGTCAATACTCCTGGTTTTCTATATTTCTCTCTCTCTCTCTCTCTCTCTCTCTCTCTCTCTCTCTCTCTCTCTCTCTCTCTCTCTCTCTCTCTCTCTCTCTCTCTCTTCTTCTTCTTCTTCTTCTTCTTCTTTAGTGTTTTCTTATCATTCTTTACATGACATGAATAAGGTTCTAAAGTTACCGAGGTCCATGTTTGTATTTTGCAGTTTGTCAACAGAGGGGTTGGTTTGTATCAAAGAAGCAAGCCGGGTTATCCACCTCCTATCTCTTACCGGAGGATGTCAGTCCTCCTATCCCATGAGGACTAACACGAGAAGAGGCTTCAGCGGGGACCAGTACTAAATTAGAGAGGGGATGCCTCCTTTTAGGTGGGTGTACACTGATCTGTGAGGATAGTTAGCCCTTCCCATCGACGACTTCAGTGCCTGGCGTCACCCATTACCCGTAAATATTTTTAACTTAAAACCGGATCACTGGAGCCCGACTCTTAACAGACTAAGTTTGCACCCAACGGGGTCACCCAGAGGGTGATGTAGTCTAAATTTGAACAGGTTGAGATGGTATGCCATCCATCCTACTCTGCACCAAAGCCAAAGAAGCAGTCAAACTAAAGTCAAACAAGCCAAAGTTGTCAACAAGTTCATGCCCAGAAGGAAGAGATAGCGGAATAAAAGAAATAACCAAAAGAATAAAAAGTGCTGACTAACTTAGTTGGATCAACAATATAGCACCACTGTCCAGTGGGAAAGCATTCATCAGAGCCCACCTGCTAATCCCGAAGGATCTGGGAGGGATCTCTTGGTGATATTTGGCAACATTATTGTAATTCTGTAAGCAGAATATGATGAGGGAGTTCACTAGTGGAAATATTATAACATCCTTCGAATGTAGGCAGCTACCAATTATTGCGCAAGAATTAGAACACGCACTTAATACATGAGTTCTAAATGACTGGCAGGGGCCAACACTTCTGCCATGATTGATTTGCTCCCCAGGCTGTTAGGTATCACTGATAGTTTTGAAAATATCAGAGAATGATTCCGAGCTCATATTGAAAGATGGCCTTTTAACTCATTTGTAAAAGGTATATAAAATCTTTAATGTTTTATTATGAAGTTATTTATTTACTACTCAATTAATCATTTTCCATCCAGCGTCAATGACCATTGATGTTATGATGCTAGATAATTTCCAATCATTCATTCATCCATTTAGACTTAGAACCAGCTTATTTATCTTTTCTGGTGGTTTGTTAGTATTTTGTATTATAAAAGGTTGGATAGAACAAATTATAGAAGATATAAGGTGATGAACCAGGCTCTCAAAACGTAAACAATAACAGTCATGGCAGTGGTCTTCTTCTTCCATTAGTTAGTTCCCCCTCTGATACAGCACACTCCTGTGAATTTTTAACCAGCAATTTCCGACGAATTCTAGATAATAATCGATGAAGAAATAAATCTTGGCTTGTGGTTTTCAGTCAATCATGATTAACAATGTATTTTGTGGTGGTCAAAAGAACTTTTACTGTATATATATACAGTATATATATATATATATATATATATATATATATATATATATATATATATATATATATATATATATATATATATATATATATATATGTATAAGGTATATATATGTATATATATATATATATATATATAGAGAGAGAGAGAGAGAGAGAGAGAGAGAGAGAGAGAGAGAGAGAGAGAGAGAGAGAGAGAGAGGGGCACTATAAGAGTTGGAAGACCTAGGCCTACATGGCTGAACACTATGAAGTGTGAAGTATGAGATAATGAATGGAGAAGTATTGAATTGATAGCTCAAGATGGATGACTGGCGAAGTCTAACCAAGGCCCTTTGCGTCAATAAGCATAGGAGGAGATGATGATGATGATTATTATATTCATATATATATATATATATATATATATATATATATATATATATATATATATATATATATATATATATATATATATATATACACAAAAGTCTCTTAAACACAAATAAAGTCACTAATGATCAAGTCCACAATAGGTGGAATGGCCGCAACAGAGTGTACAGAGATGGAATCAAGGAGGAGATAAAAAAACTGAAAATAAAACTTTAATATTTAATACAAACTTTTTAGAAGGAAATGACCACTGAGCCTCTTACAAAATACATTAAATAAACAAAATCCAATCACACACTGAAAACATCGAATAAAAAACACTCTTAACACCAAATTAAGACAGACTATACAATTACACTTTAAAGAGAGGACCCCGAAAGTAATAGAATGTTGAAAAGTCAGAATAACCTAACTTATTTTACACACGAAATCACTAACAAAAAATAAATTGCTTCCCTTAAGTGAGCTTCAATCAGTGGTAGTGGCAAACACAGCCTTCAAATCACAGGTCGAGGGGATTAATATATATTTTCGCCAGACAATCCACGGACACGGCCGTCCGACAGGTAATTCAATCAGTTTAGCGTCACGAGACGATCAACAGACACGGACGTCCGAAAAGAAACCACACCTTACCAGTTTGCAGAGAGGTCCCCTTTGCTAAATCACTGAACCAAGGGCGAGGTTGAATAATCCATCAATCTCCCACAGGAAGACAGCAGCAGAAACTGAAGGAAGGCAGATCTCATAATCGAGACTCAGTCAGTCAAGCACTCTCCTTCTTAAAGGTCCAGAAACGACTGTCTCCTGGACATTCAGCCCCCAAGTCTCCTCCAACACCACCTGTGAAAATAAAACAAGCTCATTGTAATTAAAACTATACAAGTCAGAAATGTCGGGGAGGAGGAAACAGGGTCATTACATTCCAAAAAAAAAATTACTGCCAAAGTGACTTAATCAAAACAAAATAATTTATGTTAAATTCAACACATACTGACACCTTCTCACCCAACAACAACAAAAAAATTCCACGAGGAAATTTTTCTGCAAAGTATTAAACTTAACTCAAAATTGAAAGAAATACATAAAAATGCTAACTTCAAAAGCAAACATAGCAATTCAATCTACATGAAATAAAACAGGGACAATAAGCAAAATTAAAGTCAAATGACAAAAAATCATAAAGTGATTAAAATTACTATATCATATTGCCGGATAGATTAGAGATAGTGACAAAAAAAATAAAATTTGTACCACTTCAATACCGTCAATAGATATCAAATCTTAACCTTGATATTAAGACTTAAAGCTAATACAAGTAAATAACTTAGTGACTACGCCAAAAATAACATCAGTATCAACATACGAAGAAATATAGTAATATCCCCATGAACTCACTAGTGGAGCGGTGGGCACAGGCTAGCAGAACAGCAATATTTACAAGACTAACCTAATATTAAACTAAACTTAGACAACCGACAACAAAAATATAAATCGACCACAATGGCATTATTATTACCTCAACCAAGGTCACCACTCATACACCAGCCTGTAGCGCCTAAAAAACAGCTGTGCTGTGCTACAGACTCGTGAGCCTGTGACCCGTCTAAGCTATGTAAAGATAAACAAAGAACAGGGACGTAACAGTATATGATTAATGATTTACAACACTCAATATTGTGGCCCTTCTCAACACTTTCCAAAAATGCCTCTTTTCATTCCAGAGAGCGTCCTCAATAATGGGTTTGGGCCTTAAATACACACATCATTAATGGACATACACAAGACAATAGTAACACCTTAAGTTAACCTCCACCAACAATACAGACTAAAGTAAACAGAAATCAAAAGTACCCTTAACCACTCTTAATTAAAGATGACACTGAAGAAAAACCTGCAAATCAAGACATTTAACATCTTAATATTAATTACTTGATCCTAAATCAGTCACTGATGCGTGACAGCGCATCAGCGACAACATTACTTTTGCCTAGAATGTGTGAAAAGTTAAAATTCCATTCTTGGAGCAAGAGGCTCCAACGCATTAACCGTTGATTTTTATTCTTAAACCTGTTCAAGAAAACCAACGGATTATGATCCGTTAATATTTTAATCGGAGTCCCTGTAGAGGATAAATACACCTGAAAATAGTTAACAGCTGAGATTAATCCCAAAGTCTCATTCTCTACGGTCGAATATTTACGTTGTGTCGGGGATAACTTTTTGGAAAAATAGGCCCCAGGATGAGATACTCCATGAGCATCTTCCTGCAACAAAACTGCTCCAACCCCAACGTCACTCGCATCAGTAGCAAGTAAAAAAGGGACGTCAAAATCAGGGGCTTTCAATATAGGGAAATTCATTAGAACCTGCTTTAATTTTTCAAAGGCATTTTGGGCATCATTAGTCCATACAAAATTCACATTTTTACGTAATAAATTAGTCAGAGGCTCAGCGATATCAGAAAAATTCTTAACAAATCTGCGATAATACCCTACTAACCCAAGGAATTTTCTGACATCCCTGCGACACTTTGGTATTGCAATATGCCTAATAGAGTCTACGTTTGCCTGTTTTGGAGCCACTTTCCCAAATCCTACTTCATGACCCAAATACACAACCTTTGCTTTGGCAAACTCACTCTTTTTGAGGTTTATAACCAAACCAGCTTTCCTAAGTACCTGAAAGAAGGCCTTAATACGTTTAAGATGGGTGTCCCAGTCATCACTATAAATTACAATATCATCGATATAAACAACACACCCCTCTAAACCTTGGACCAAAGTATTCATCAACCTTTGAAAGGTTGCAGCAGCATTCTTCATGCCAAAAAGCAATACTTTACATTGGTAGAGTCCTCGCTGCGTTACAAACGCTGACAAATCCTATGCCCGTTTGGACAGCGGAACTTGCCAATACCCCTTTAACAAATCAAATTTAGTTATACATTTTTAATTCCCTATCCTGTCAATACAGTCCTCTATCCTGGGTAAAGGATAACTATCAGGCTTTGGGACCTCGTTGACTTTGCGGTAATCAAAACAAAACCTGAATTGACCATCCTGCTTCTTTACCAAAACAACAGGTGAAGACCACGGACTGTTGCTGGGTTCAATCAGCCCCAGTCGTAACATATAATCAACCACTTTATCCACAACATCATTTTTAAATGGATTTAACCTGTAAAGGGATTGTTTTACCGGAGTTACGTTACCCACATCTACATCATGTTCAAGGACAGTGGTCTGTCCGGGAACATCCGAAAATAAATCCTTATAACTAAAAACAAACTTTTTCAAAGATCCCTGTTCTGCTAAATTTAAATGTGAAACCATTTCTGAAAAATTTTCTAAAGAATGTTCATTATCATTAGACCATTCGGCACCATCAAAACAATCATCATCAAAATTACTCACATCTGAAAGAGAAAAAGAATTAATACAATTACACTTTGTAGTATTACCAATTAATGTCACGGGAATAACTTTGTCACGACCTTTATAAGCTTTTAACATATTCATGTGACACAGCTGGTAGGGTCTCCTCCTTTCAGGAGTTTCAACTAAATAATTAACATCACTTAATTTCTTTAAAATTTTCTACAGTCCTGAAAATGCAGCTTTTAAAGGGTTTCCTGGAATGGGAAGCAATATTATTATTATTATTATTATTACTATCCAAGCTATAACCCTAATTGGAAAAGCAAGATGCTATAAGCCCAGGGGCTCCAACAGGGAAAAATAGCCCAGTGAGGAAAGGAAATAAGGAAACAAACAAATGAAGAGAACAAATTAACAATAAATCATTCTAAAATAAGAAACAACGTCAAAACAGACATGTCATATAATAAACTATCAACAACATCAAAAACAAATATGTCATAAATAAACTATAAAAAGACTATGTCCGCCTGGTCAACAAAAAAGCATTTGCTCCAACTTTGAACTTTTGAAGTTCTACTGATTCAACCACCCGATTAGGAAGATCATTCCACAACTTGGTCAGAGCTGGAATAAAACTTCTAGAGTACTGCGTAGTATTGAGCCTCGTGATGGAGAAGGCCTGGCTATTAGAATTAACTGCCTGCCTAGTATTACGAACAGGATAGAATTGTCCAGGGAGATCTGAATGTAAAGGATGGTCAGAGTTGTGAAAAATCTTATGCAACATGCATAATGAACTAATTGAACGACGGTGCCAGAGATTAATATCTAGATCAGGAATAAGAAATTTAATAGACCGTAAGTTTCTGTCCAACAAATTAAGATGAGAATCAGCAGCTGAAGACCAGACAGGAGAACAATACACAAAACAAGGTAGAATGAAAGAATTAAAACACTTCTTCAGAATAGATTGATCACCGAAAATCTTGAAAGACTTTCTCAAAAAGCCTATTTTTTGTGAAATTGAAGAAGACACAGACCTTATATGTTTCTCAAAAGTAAACTTACTGTCGAGAATCACACCTAAAATTTTGAAAGAGTCATACATATTTAAAGAAATATTATCAATACTGAGATCCGGATGTTGAGGAACCACCGTCCTTGACCTACTTACAATCATACTTTGAGTTTTGTTAGGATTCAACTTCATACCCCATAATTCGCACCATGCACTAATTCTAGCTAAATCTCTATTAAGGGATTCACCAACCCTAGATCTACATTCAGGGGATGGAATTGATGCAAAGAGAGTAGCATCATCTGCATATGCAACAAGCTTGTTTTCTAGGCCAAACCACATGTCATGTGTATATAGTATGAAAAGTAATGGGCCAAGAATACTACCCTGTGGAACACTGGATATCACATTCCTATAATCACTATGGTGCCCATCAACAACAACACATTATCACCCACTACAAAATTACGCTCCTTAGTCTTTCTGTCAAAAAAGTATTTCATTTTCTTTTGGCTACACAATAAATTTGTACCAGCAAACTTCCAAGCCTTCGTTAATTTTTCACCCAAATTACTAACATAATGTAATAAATTTATATCAGGGGCGTCCCCCTCCCAAGATTCACGAACCACATCCAATGGACCACGCACACAATGACCAAAAATAAGGCTGAAAGGTGAAAATCCTAAAGATTGACTCGGCACTGACTGAAATGCAAATAATAAATAAGGTAGTTCCTTATCCCATTCGGAACCATTAACCAAACAATATTTTTTTATCTTAGACTTCATGGTTTGATGAAATCGTTCCAAAACACCTTGATTTTCAGGGTGGTACGGAGAAGAAGTCACATGTTTAATTTTAAACTCCGCTATCTTCTCCCTAAATAATTTACTCAGAAAATTAGACCCACAATCAGACTGAATTACTTTGGGCATTCCGAACCTGGTGAAAAATTCAATTAATACTTCAACAATTTTAACAGTTTTTACATTTCGTAGTGGTATTGCCTCAGGATATCGAGACATCCTATCCATAATTGTTAAAATACACTGATTGCCACCACAAGTTTTTGGCAGAGGACCAACCACGTCAATAATTACCTCCCTGAACGGTTCAGAAACAACAGGAATAGGATGTAATGATGCCTTTGGAATTGGTTGATTAGGCTTCCGGCCTTTTGACATGCATCACAACTATTTACAAATTTTTTAACTGCGTTTTTCATCTTAGGCCAAAAATAACTTTCACACAATTTACGAGTGGTTTTAAAAACACAAAAATGACCAGCCAAACCATTTTCATGAGCCAATATCATTAACTCCTTTCGATAAACAAAAGAAACCATAATCTGTTTAACAATTTCACAACCTGTGTTAATGGCATCAAAAGGTCTACTTACTCTGTATAAAATATTATTAATTATCTTAAATCGAGGGACAGTCAAATCAGTAATTTTGCCAGACTCAATTGGCAGGTCTTTAAAATCTTCTTTTTGAGCTGTAATAGGTTCCTTAGTAGTCCAATTAAGTTTATTATCTAACACGCCACTATCTACAACTAAGCTATCACTACGATCTAAACTACTCAAATCAATATCAATTACCTACTCGGCCGAGTCAACACTACTAGCCTTCGATCGAGTGACTACAGATATTTCATTATTGGAATTTAACACAATTGGGAAAGTTTTATTTATAAGGGTGACATCATTCCCTAACACCAAATCCACACCTTTTATAGGAAATTTATCAATAATGGCCAGTTTCAAATAACTTGAAAAAGAAGGGGCATGATAAATAAAAACTCTCAACCGGGTAAGACCTGACTGTATCTGGAAAACCACTTAACAAAACATATTCCTTATTTGTGCATTCTAAATCAATAGGTAAAGATTCTCTGAGAATTAAAGACTGAGCTGCCCCAGTGTCGCGCAAAATTTTAACCTCTCTTTGCTCAGTCGAATTCCCAGAGCGAACAAAACCATTAGACAATGAAAAGGAGCCAGTGACTTATTGCCTAGTCATTGATTATTAGAGTTCTCAGCCACTGACTCGTTCTTGTTCCTACGAATGGCCATTACCGGACGTCTTTCGGTCCCTTGTGACTTTTTAAATGCAAAACACATGCTCTTGACGTATCCCTTCTTGTGACAGAAGAAACAAGTCAAAGTTCTCAACTTCTCCAGGTTGTCTGTGGTCTGCTTATAATAACTGTTACAGGAGTAGTACAAGAACCATAATTGTCATTAGGCCTGTTATACCTGTTCTGGTTACTATTCCCGTTAACTCTCACCCAACCAGACTTCTCATTTCTGGGTACCTCCTCTATCACATTTTTATGAGAGAGGAGATACTCATCACTTGCAATAGCCACCTCCTGCAAAGTTTCTAATTTTAACTCTTCGAGGTGTACCTTCACCTCATTAGGCACGGACCTTTAAACTCCTCAACCAAAATCAATTCTTTTAATTTCTCAAAGTCCTTCACCTCCTTAGACTTTAACCAATCGCCAGCAAATTGTTCTTTAGCCCTGACAAACTCTACAAAAGTCTGCCCTCTTTCCTTCTGTAAATTACGGAAGCGTTGTCGGTAAGCTTCCGGTACCAACTCGTAAGCCTTCAAAACTATGGCCTTCACAGAATCATAATCTGAGGACAAATCTTCGTCCAAGGAAACGTAAACTTTCTGGGCCTTACCTAACAACTTACTCTGAATAAGAGTAGTCCAATACTCCTTTGGCCACTCCAACCTTGAGGCTATCCTCTCAAAATAGCCAAAAAACTCGGCCACATTGACTTCCTGAAAACCTGGGATTAACTTAAGAGCTTCAGTTAGATTAATACAATGCATTGCAGACACATTATGTTGGGAAGAAGAAGAACCCCTATTACTCAATGCTTGCATAGCAAGTTCGTGCTGTCTCCCTCTCTCTCTCTCTCTCTCTCTCTCTCTCTCTCTCTCTCTCTCTCTCTCTCTCTCTCTCTCTCTCTCTCTCTCTCTCTCTCTCTTTCCTCAGCCTTCAACCTTTGGAGATCTATTTCCATTTTTTTCAACTGAATCTGCCTATCTAAAATTTCTACTGACACCGTTTCCTCCCTCGCCTAGTCTCTGGTTTACCTTCTGCCTTCATCACCTTAACCTTTTCATAAATATTAAGAAGCAACAAGCCCTTCCTAACAGACCCAGGATTTTCAATTTCAAAAAATTCTAGTACACATTCTAAATCAGGCTTATTTAAGTCTGCCAACCTGTCCTCCCACCCCTCTCCACTCAAGAGCTCCGAGGTATTCAAATCAGTCATAGTAAATTAATTGCACACAAGTAAATATATAAATGTATCTCACAAAATATATCCAAAAACAAACCAATACACTGAACACCAATAACCACACAAATATCCTACCATGGTCACAAAAAAAAAAAAAAAAAAAAAAAAAAAATTATAAACACCAATCAACACAAAAATATGGGAGAGAAGGTATTACTATGTTGCAAGCACTCCAAGAATCCACTCTGTACACTCAAGTGACTACAGGATCCGAGAAATCCTGGCAAGGTCGCCAAATGTTATGGGCCAAACCCATCAAACATACAAAAGTCTCTTAAACACAAATAAAGTCACTAATGATCAAGTCCACAATAGGTGGAATGGCCGCAACAGAGTGTACAGAGATGGAATCAAGGAGGACATAAAAAAACTGAAAATAAAACTTTAATATTTAATACAAACTTTTTAGAAGGAAATGACCACTGAGCCTCTTACAAAACACATTAAATAAACAAAATCCAATCACACACTGAAAACATCGAATAACAAACACTTACACAAAATTAAGACAGACTATACAATTACACTTTAAAGAGAGGACCCCGAAAGTAATAGAATGTCGAAAAGTCAGAATAACCTAACTTATTTTACACACGAAATCACTAACAAAAAATAAATTGCTTCCCTTAAGTGAGCTTCAAACAGTGGTAGTGGCAAACACAGCCTTCAAATCACAGGTCGAGGGGATTAATATATATTTTCGCCAGACAATCCACGGACATGGCCGTCCGACAGGTAATTCAATCAGTTTAGCGTCACGAGACGATCAACGGACACGGACGTCCGAAAAGAAACCACACCTTACCAGTTGGCAGAGAGGTCCCCTTTGCTAAATCACTGAACCAAAGGCAAGGTTGAATAATCCATCAATATTCCACAGGAAGACAGCAGCAGAAACTGAAGGAAGGCAGATCTCATAATCGAGACTCAGTCAGTCAAGCACTCCCCTTCTTAAAGGTACAGAAACAACTGTCTCCTTCTTTACATTCAGCGCTCAAGTCTCCGCCAACACCACCAATGAAAATAAAACAAGCTCATTGTAATCAAAACTATACAACAAGTCAGAAATGTCGGGGAGGAGGAAACAGGGTCATTACGTTCCCCCAAAAAATAATTACTGCCAAAATGACTTAATCAAAACAAAATAATTTACGTTAAATTTAACACATGGCCTTTTATCTCATTTGTAAAAGGTATATAAAATCTTAAATGTTTTATTATGAAGTTATTTATTTACTACTCAATAATTTTCCATTCAGTGTCAATGACCATTGATGTTATGATGTTAGATAATTTCCAATCATTCATTCATCCATTTAGAGTTAAAACCAGCCTATTTATCTTTTCTGATGGTTTGTTAGTATTTTGTATTATAAAAGGTTGGATAGAACAAATTAAGGTGATTTGTTGTTGTTGAAGATTGCCTGGCCCTTTTGGCCAGACACGGGCTTTTGCAATCTTGCAGCCCGTAGGTGTTTGGGTAGGATATATTGGGATATGTAGTTGGGTAGGGGATATTCTGCAACATTTATTTTAGGATATTGGGATAGGTTTTGGGTGGTGATTGGATGTTTGAAAAGGAGTGATTGACTGTGGAATATTGTCCTATGAGCCCACTGGCTCCAGTCTGAGTTAGAGAGAAAGAGTTATAGTAGCAAGTCCCGATAAGTAGGAGAGCTCGGGAAGGAGTTGAAAATTTGTAGTCAGAGAAGTTGATATAGGTGAAGTGAAAAACTTCATAGTGGTTTAAGCTTAAGTGTGAGATAGAGGGATAGTGTGAGATTTCAGCTGAGTAGGAGAGAGCTGAAGAGGAGGAGTGTAGCGGTTTTAGTGGTAGAGATAGGGTGGAATATAAAATTCCTGTACCTGTAATTGATAAAAAAAAAAGGAGAGATAATGAAAAAAAAATAAATAAAAAGAAACGTAAAAATAGGGATTATTTTTTAGATAAACAAAGGGAGATGAAGATGTAGATGGGAACACAGGCCGCAGTGTGACAACGGGTTGCCATCTGAAGAGAGAAGAATGGGTTGGAGGTCAAAGAGACCCCCCTGATCCCTGCCCCACCCCCCTGATTGACAACACAGGCCGCTGTGCGACAACTGGCTGTCAGCCGAGAGGAGGGGGAGATGTGCTGGAAGTAAAAAAGGACCGCTGACGACCCCGGCCACACCCCCAGACAGGCAACACAGGCCGTTTGTGCGACAACGGGCTGCCAGCCCAGAGGAGAGAGAGATAAGGCCGCAGCCACCAGCAATCCCCCAGCTCCCAGCACAGAATTGTAGAGAGGATAAGGTTTCTCTTTTAATTGCCGCTTAGATTTTACGTTGACTTTGTTGCAACGTTATCTCGGTTGAGGGTAACTCCGGAGAAATGCTGAGAGGGTATTGTGATTGTCAATAATGTGCTTGACAATTACTGTTGCAGTAGCAGGAGTATTGGGATTAAGGTCCTGCCGAAGTATGCTTGATTTCTGACATTGCTGTAGATAGTGCTGTAAAGGTTCTTCTGTGTCCTGAGTACAGTACTTGCATGGTCTAATTGGTCTATGCTGTGCTGCAGGGTCTTGGCCATTATCTAAGATGATCTGCCAGTTGTATAGCTATCCCAGTCGCAGTCTGCAAATAATTACTGCGTCCTGGCGAGGAGTTTGTCTTGCAATTGGATGTGGTAGTATGTTTGTAGCTTCAATGTACCACTTTGCAGATCTTGAGCCATCAAGGAAGGCTCTTCTAACTTCACTAGTCTTTTGAATGTTGCAGTAGGTAGCCATTTTATTTTGAATGGTGTTTAATGACTGTTGCAGAGTAATGCTGATAGTTTGGCACATTAAGGCCGATTTAGCTAGGTGGTCGGCCTCGTCGTTGCTAGAGATTCCTGTATGACTTGGTATCCAATTCAAGGTGACTTGCCTGTTGTTTCTTTGGTGGAGCAGGGCTAAGAATTTAATTGCAGTGATGAGGTGCACATTCTCTGTAGGTTCCTTGTTGCTGAGGGCCATCGTGGCTCCTCTGGAATCTGTATGGATCGTTGTGTTCCCGTTTTGTTGATTGGCAGAGTGTTCTAGGGCTTTTGCAATGGCCACTAGTTCAGTTTGCAATGTGGAGGAATGGTTGGAAAGTCTCCAGTTTGCTTTATATCCCGATGTAGAGATCACTGCAGCCGCGGCTGCAGGGATTGCACGGTCAACTGATTCATCTGTGTAGTAGGTATGAGGCGCAGGAGTGTTCCTGATTGCATTTTTTGCAGCTGCATTGAGTTGCTCTGCCGTGCAAAGAGCCTTGCTTGCTGCTGGTAGGATAGTGAAGTTGTATTTGATGGGATCACATGCCCAGGGAGCAGGAGGGATGTAGCCCTCATACATTTGTTGTCCCTTGATTTTGTGAGCCTCGTTTTGCATCTGCATTCTTCTGAGTGTATCCAGTAGTTTCTTTGCATGGGAGCTGGGCGGATCTAGTTCTTCAGCAAGAGGTAGAAGCCTTTTTATTTTCTCATTGAGTGGGCTTTTTCTGTCTGCGATGATTGAGTTGAATATAATGCTGCTATTCCTTATGTCAATTCTGGCTGACAGGGAGATTAGGTTAGTTTCTGCTCTGAGTAGGCAGAGTCTTGTCCACATTGGAGAGCCACTGATAAGTCTTATGGCATTGTTTTGGACTACTTCCAATGATGCTTTTTGAGTGTCGGTTAATGCAGTAAGTGTGGGTGCTGCATAGTCAATGTGGGATCGAATTGCTTGTAGGTAAAACAGCCTTAGGAGGTTATTAGATACTTCTTGTCTAAGGGAGGTAATTTGTTTCATGGCCGATAGACGGATTTTTGTCTTCTCTCTGAGGTAGGTTACTACATTAGCTGCTGACAGGGTTTTGCTAATGATTACCCCGAGGTACATGAATTGACTCACCCATTCGATGACCTCTCAGTGTGAAGTTTTGAGGGTTTTGCGAGCGTTTTATAGCCATTGCTTTGGTTTTGTTGGTATTGATCTTTAGACCAAGATCATGGCATTTGGCTTGGATCATGTCCAGAGCTTTTTGAGTGATATTTCTGGCATGAGCTTTGTTCGGGCATACTATGCATATGTCATCTGCATATATGAATATCTCCACTCCTTTTGGGAGTTTTAGAGTGGCTAAGTTCTCCATCAGTAGATTGAACAGGTAGGGGCTGAGTATGCCTCCTTGTGGTGTTCCGTTTTCTAGGTGGATGAACTCAGTGGTTTTTCCTTGGAAAGTGACCCTGGCCTCTCGATTTTGTGTGTAGTTTCGAGTCCAGGCCAGTAGTGTCCTTTCACTCTTTTTTCAACAAGTGTGAAGAGTATAACTGGTGAGCTAGCTAGCTCAAAGGCTTTCTCGAGATCAAGAAATATGAAAAAAGCTTTTTTGTCGTTAATTGTTGAGAGGACATCTGTGATGCATTCTTGAGTGCCTATGCCATTTCTGTAGGCATATAGGCGATGATGTAGTTGGCCTATTTTCCACTGTAGTCTGTTGAGTACCATTCTCTCAGCTACTTTCTCTTTGCAGCTTATCAAAGCTATAGGTTTGTAGGTATTTGGCTCCTTAGGTTTTGGAATAGGTTTAGTGTCCTGCTGGTTCCATGTGGTTGGACGTAGTCTTTCTGTATGTGTCCTGTTTATCAGATGCAGGTAGACTAATTTGGCATGGTTTCCCATGTTCCTCAGTATGCTGTATGTGATAAGATCGGCTCCAGGGGCAGTGTCCTTCCTGCCTTTTGATAGGGCCGTGTTTAGTTCTTCCATGGTATAGGGGTGATCAGTGTCATCTACCATGTTGCAGGCGGCTTCTATGATGTTGTTCCTGATTGGGAGCAGAGTTCTCTGCCTGTTGATGGTTGGCAGAGGTAGATTGATGCTTTTTGCTCTGTCTGCAAAGTTGTTAGCAATCCTCTTGGCTTCAGCTAATGGGTCTGGGTGTGTAACTCTGGGTGTATTATATTTCCCAGAGACTTTGTTAAACCAGCCCCATATTTTGGCTAGGGATTTGCTGAAGTTGACCTCGTTGCACCATGAGTACCATTTGTCTAATTTTACTTCCAGTGATACTTGTACAGAATGCTTGATGATCTCTACAAGTAGATTATGTAGTTCATCTGTTCTGTGTCTTCTGAGAAGTTTCCTGGTCCTGTTTATTCTAGCATTCATTTCTTTGATGCGGCTGTTATAGTACCAGGCATCAGCATGTTTCTTCTCAGAGTGCTTTTTTTGTGGCATGGATACACTGGCTGCTACCTCTAGTTGTTTGCTGAAGTTGGTAGATAGGGTGGAGATATCATTATGCGGGTGTTTGATATATTCCAAAGCCCACTCTGTCATGGCTGTTTTGAATTTTTCCCAGTTAGCAAACTCTGGGTTCCACCTTTTTGGGGGCGGAGGAGGAGGTGGGTATTTCTGCAATTCGAGTGTTACTTCAATGGCAAAGTGATCACTGATTAGTACAGGATGTGGTTGCCATTTAGCTCCTCTTTGTATGGCACTGGATAAGAAGGTAAGATCTAGACGACCTCCTTTTAGATGGGGGCTTCTGTGACGTTGTTGAGCAGTGCTACATCAGGATATTCTTGCAGTAGGGCATGCAAGTGTCTGCCTGTTTGATTTGTTTCTGATATTGAGTTCAGGAACTGATGATGAGCATTAAAGTCACCTGCAATAATCGAGTCTTCGTTGGAGGCTTCTGCAAAGAGTGCCTCGGCGTCGATATTTTTTGCTGGGGATTTGTATATGTTGTCGACTGTTAGCATTGTGGTTAGGAGAGATATCTGGATACTTAGCGTCTGTGCCTCGGTCCCACAGTCTATGCTAGGTAGTAGTTTGGAGGGGATGCTGCTTTTAATGAGGGTAGTCAGTCCTCTTGTCGTTGGTGATTAATACGTTGTGTATACTTTGTATCCTGAGAACGTGAATGGTATGTTCTCATTAAGCAGAGTTTCTTGCAGTATGATAATGTCAGGGTTTTGCACTGAAGTTTGAGATTGAAGAAATGCAAGCTTGTTTCGAAGTCCACAAATATTCCATTGGAGCACTTATACCTGAGTGTTTTGGTTGTTGCAAGTGGTTGTATGAGGTCCATTTGCAGTAGGAGCTATGAAGGGAAATGAGCTTCTAGTTCCTTGGCGGCGTTGTCAAACACGAAGTCATCCAATGACTCCTGAGTGAATTTGATTTTGCTGGATCGCAAGAAGTTACGAAGGATGTTGCTGATGGCTGCCAGCAGAGCACCCATGGGACAAGCAGAGAGGTCGTACTCACTGCTGTCTCTGTTTAAAGGTTGCTTGTGGCGGTGGAAGGTAGGTTGGGAAATTCCTTTAGTGAGTGGGAAATGTTAGGTGTGTGAGTGGTAGGTGCAGAGGAGGATTGGTTGGGTTCTGGTTGTTTTGGCTGGGTGATGTTGGGAGAATTGGTTGGAGAGATAAGTTTTAAAGGTGAGGGAGTGCGGGGAGTATGGGTTGGGGATCTTTTTTCTTTGGAAGGAGGTTTAGGAGGACGTTGAGGTTTGGGTGCTGGAGGGGGAGTTGGTGGAGAGGAAGGTTCAGGAATGGCGTGTCTGGACGCTGTTGACGTGGATGGAGGTTTTAGTGGCGGTCAGCTCCTTGGCGATCTGCTATTCTCTGAAGTCTATGGGGGCATCTATCATGCCAAGCATGATGGGATCCTCCACAGTTAGGGCAGCGGGCAATGGTTTTGTGCCCTGCTTTATGCCTGGCAATACAGTAGGCGGTGGGGTGCTGTCTGCTGCTGCAGACCCCACAGATCTCCGGACCTGTGCAGCGGGATTTATGGTGTCCAAACTTTTGACACCGGAAGCATCGAAGTGGCTCCTTGAAGTACTCCTCGGTGCGGAAGGTGCCCCAAAGGCCGAAGGATAGGTGAGGAGGGCGAGCTCCCTTGTGGACAGCCTCCAATTTGTGGGATCTACCTCCGGCTTTCCCTTCACATCTCTTGACAGTGATGATAGAAGTATGTTGGAGCACTGGTTCCAGTGGAAGGTCGAGGTCATAGACAACGATGATGGTGGTAGGTCTCTCGTTGATGTCTAGTTTAAGGACGTTTTCCTGTTGCTCTAAGTAGGTCTTCGTCTGCTCATCTTTTGCTTTTATGACCAGTTGTCCCCTGCGATTGGGACGTATGGTTATGTTAAGGCGAGGATTGCTTGCTTCCATGGCAACTATGGCAGCATAGGATGTTATGCTGGGTTCTGGAGTAAGCCTAAACTTGGAGTCTCCAGTTGCTGCTGTTTGTGAAGGTGGGTCTTGAGAGGGGATATTCTCAGTCTCAGCTTCTTCTTGGGTTGCTGGTAGGTGGTCCGAGGTCTGCACTGGGTGGTCCCTCGAAGTTCCAGGGACTGGTTCCGTTGCAGGTGATTGAGGGCGCTTGGCATGGCTCCTCAAAGTAAGGCCTCTAGGTTTCTTGATCCTTCCCTTCTCCACTCTTGTTCGAGGTGAGGAAGTGGGGATAGGGGATGAATCCCTGTCTGCCATTGCAGACCGTGATGGTGGTCTTCAGCTGTCGAACGATGTGTACTGCAGGTGTCGTCTCAATGATGAAATAAAAGAAAACTAAAATCAAGACTTAAGTTAAGTCTTGAAAAATTGCGAACACTGAAATAACTCTACGGGAAATGCAGTGAAATTTACAGTTACTCGCTGGTTAAAGTCGATCCTTTCACTAGCTTGTTAGTGAAGAGGATGATTAAGGTGATGAACCAAGCTCTCAAAACGTAAACAATAACAGTCATGGCAGTGGTCTTCTTCTTCCATTAGTTAGTTCTTACTCTGATACAGCACACTCCTGTGAATTTTTAAGCAGCAATTTCCGACGAATTCTAGATAATCGATGAAGAAATAAATCTTGGCCTGTGGTTTTCGGTCAATCATGCTTACCAATGTATTTTGTGGTGGTCCAAAGAACTTTTACTGTATATATATATATATATATATATATATATATATATATATATATATATATATATATATATATATATATATATATATATATATATATATATATATACACAGTATATATAGGCACTATAAGAGTTGGAAGACCTAGGTCTACATGGCTTAGCACTATAAAGTGTGAAGTAGGAGATAATGAATGGAGAAGTATTGAATTGATAGCTCAAGATAGCGTAGGAAGAAATGATGATGATGATGATGATGATGAATTTATATTCATATATATATATATATATATATATATATATATATATATATATATATATATATATATATATATATATATATATATATATATATATATATATATATATATATATATATATATATATATATATATATATATATACAGTATATATATATATATATATATATATATATAATTTGTGCAGAATAAATAACATCAATTAAAATGTAAATTCATATATGTATATATATATATATATATATATATATATATATATATATATATATATATATATATATATATATATATATAAATTTGTACAGGAGGAAAAAATCAAATTCATTCAAATTAATTTTTTCCTATCACCATCATTAAATACATTTAAAATTAGGGTTTTTGGTTAGGTGTTGTTGGATATTCAATGAAATGTTAAAATTTTACTTATTTTGCAAGCGTTATTCCTCTGTTGTGTATGCTCAAGCAAGTAATTTTATAATATTTTCATTGTTTTCATTGTTTTCAATCAATATATTTTGCAATTTTCTTATAAGCTCATTGTTCTTTCTCAGAAATATAACTAATAACAATATTTCCTCAGGAACGGCAGAGGTATCTTCGAGAGCCATGTGACTCACTCAAAGTCCACATTGTAATTAGTCCCCTGACAGATCACAAGTTAGATGTGCCTGGCATTACATGATGTAAAGTTCAATTTTAACTTATGTATTCATGCAATTTGGAGTGACATTCTGTAGCTTTTTATTTTATTTTCCAATTATTAGTCAAAAGAGGTTTTTGTAATATTAAAATCATTGATGCTGCATCGTTATCAATGCATGCTTTTAAATGTTTGTAAAACACTACAGTATTTTTTTTTCATACTGTGTTAAGTATATGCTTTAGAAAAAGAATGGATGACTTGCTTCTACTAGGGTTGTTGAGAACCATGCATTATGCAATTAACAATCACTGGTATTCATTAACAATTTTATAGAGCTGTAAATTCCATTTATTGATCTATTGAAACTTTGTAAAGCTTATTAAAAAAATATCATTAGTGTGTTTTATTCCCCACTGGATGAGAGTGAATGTTTCATGACTAGTTTTACCAAATCACTTATAATGAAACTTATAGAACTTAAAATTAAATGAGTAACTGTATCCCACATTCCATTTGATGTATCTAATTCCATAGATGTGCTACTTATTTTTGGTAATGCTTAAACCTTATCCTGAAAGTGTTATTATTTTTTCTTGTATTTTGGCAAAATCTCGGTCAGAATCCATAAGGTTGGTTTCAGATCTAGAAGCACTCTTGTGACTATTGTCGGAAACTATAGTGTACTTTACATTGAAAAAAATTATCAGATCTGTGTTCTCTAGGGGTCATCTTAAAGGAAAGTAGAGAGGTATCGCAGATAGTCGGATAGATAATTCACTGTATGCTTTTTGCAGTCCATAGCTAGCTAGAATTACTTTGTTTACTTAACATTTCAAGGATCATAATTTTGGCTGGCCCAATTTTGTTAATGAGAGATTTTCATTTAGGTTTCTCAGAATGTTCTTCTTCATAGTTTTTTCACAAAAGTTTCATTGTGACTGTGATGAACATTGCAAATTCTTTTTGTGATTTTAATAGGATGTAGTTATATCTTAGTTTTTATTATTTATTTTATGCTCTGTGTTGGAGTAACTTCATATGGCTCACTATTGTATGTTCAGTGACAGTTACTGTTCTGAATGATGTCAACTTTCTTTTTCTCAAGAAATGAATATGACCAGCCGGACTTTTTATTCATAATTATAATGTGACTATTTTTACACTTTATGTACAGGGTGACACAAAAAAAGATGGTCATCACCTAAAATTGAATAACTTTTGAAATAAATAATCAATTCCTTTTATTTTTCAGATTTATCAAGAAAAAATAATGTTCTAAAAGTCTACCAAATTCGACCTTTGAGATGCCATGGACTACTGAGGAAAAGACATTTATAGTTGAGGCATATTTTCGGTGTCCCAGACCTCCTTGACAATGTCTGGTTTTCGGATGAGGTACATTTTCTGTTGTCAGGTCAGGTTTGAGGACGACAATGAGCGCTCTATGACAATCAACACCGGGCGATATGTCCAGGTGGTTGGCAAGTTCTGGACAGCACTTGGTCGATGGAGAGGAGTCGTCAGGGTCCTCCAATGGTTCCAGCAGGATAGTGCCAACCCCCACACTTCAAACGAATCATTGGCATGGCTACAGCACCATTTCCCTGACCGACTGATCAGCCACAGGTGTGACCCGGAGTGGTCGCCACATTCACCGGACCTGAACCCCCCAGATTTTTATCTCTGGGGACACCATAAGGACAGGGTATATGGAAACAACCCCCAGACTATCCCTGACCTGAAGGCAGCAATCACAGCAGCAATAAGAGTGATCACAAGGCAGGAATGCGGGAGGGTCTTCAAGAACTCTGCCCGCCGAATCCAAATGTGCCTGCAGCGCCGGGGAGCTCATTTGGAGCACATTTTGGAGAGCCAGGGAAATAAAGAGTTTTTGTTGTACAGACTTGAAACCTTGGAGATGTCTGCTACACAGGCTTGACCTAATGTAGCTAAAGTTTTGTGTCGATCTAAATAAAAGTTTGGAAGTTATTCGTTTTTTGGTGATGACCATTTTTTTGTGTCACCCTGTAGTAGGTTGGTTAAGGCACTAGCCACCCAATAAGATACCACCTCTAGAAAGCATAGATCCCTTCAGGACTAGCCCAACAGTTTGATGCTGTATGCTTCTCTAGGTATAATACTTTTTCCTATGCACATGCATAATCTTACAATACTAATCATGATACACCTTTCACTCTCTTTTTTTCTTTTTATTGGGTAGCTTCTGTAACTGTTCAGTAGCTATTTACTAAATCATTAAAGTTAGAAGAGATACTGTAGGTATCACAAACAGTACTTCCAGGAGAGAGCCACTCCGAAATTAAAGTAATATTTTGTGGTCTTAGCTTGTGCAATAGCCTCTTTACTAAGGCCTTACATTGTCTTGAGTAAGAGCTCTATTGCTTTAGGATTCAAGGACACTTTTTGTCAGTTTTCTTTCTCATTTTTTTAAAGATACCGAGTGGTTTATCAAGTTTGATGTCTGTCTTATATTTTTCTTTATCTGATAATTCTCTGATTCTTTTCCTGTACTCGGCTATATTCCACCTTGTGGCTGTAGGGTTTGTAGCATTCTACTTTTCCAGATATGATGTCAGGTTTGCTTGCAATAATGATGAAAACGATATTAAAAAAGCAGATAATGTACATATAAGATATTTGAACGGGTTTTAAAGCTCTGGGTGTTGGAATAGTCAAAGGGTTACAAACAACATATTATACTCGCTAGTGCAGACTTTGTCTAAGTTGTACCACTTATTGGGTGACAAAAACTTAAATTCGACTGGGAAATATCATTGAAATGCACTTAGAATCAACAAGTTTTCCACCATTAGGTTGTATTAACAAAGAAGAAGGGATAGGAAGGTATTTATTTTGTGCACATAGCTCAGATGTCCTGTGATTGCAAATTTTGCAATGGTAGAGGAACGATCCTGATGGGTTTCATTGAGATTTGCATGAAAGTTTTATTATGGCGAGAAATGATTGTTTTAAGAAATAAGTAAAGAACTAAGATTTGTAATAAAAGATGGACGTCAACAAAAAATAGTAGAGCATTAGAGTGAAATGTAGGTTGGTGATACCAGATGCTGAATGGGAAAAAGAGCTGAAAGAGGGATAAAAATGTATGTTTTTCACAATTAGGTGTTAGTTTTTCTACAGCTAAGTTCTGACTTGTAATAACTGATATTAGATGCAAAAAAAAATGAGGAGAATGCAAAGTAAGAATGAAGAGAGGAACGGATGTTGCTTTGAACGAATACATTTACATATGTTGCTAAGGAAAGAGCAAAAATTGTACTATGAATTATTTTTTCATACCTTCTGGTAATGAATTGCTATCAAATCAGTAGTGCCAACTTTACGACCTCAGAATAGAAATGTGTCACCCTGAGTAGCAAAAATAAATACAGAACTCTGTATTTAATTTCAAATGTCCTGGATGCAGAAAAACCTGCTGTTTCAGAGAGATAAAAAAGAATAGAGACATGATATCGTGGAGCCCTGAATCTCCAAATGAAAGAGTTATATTTCGTTTTCCCCACTTCAAAATGCTTTACAATTTAGACTTTTTACTTCAACAGGTGTTTAACATAATGCAAAACAGCCACAAAAGGGTATTGAACATATGACGTCTTATACCCGAGAGTTACCTCAGAATTGATTGTGTTTCAGGTGGATAGAGGGATCAAGGTAATGTGAGTTCAACCTAATGTTCTAAGTTACAAAACTATACAAAAAGAATTTACATGAACAATAATACACTAGACCCTTTTAGGAACCAATGCCTGTTTTTTATCATGTAATAATAGATGTATTGGGCTCGGGCAACGTAGTCCTTCGTCCTGACAACAGTCGAATATGAGGACACCAGCATCAGACATATTGGACTTATGCAATCGCCTTCCCTCTCTCTCTCCCCCCTACCCATCCTTTCCAATCTGATGATCCTGCTCTTTGATGCAGTAGAGGGGCTTGAGAGTCTCAATGATAATTTGGGCAATGGTGCTGTGGGGATATATCTGCCTAGGCAGGTTCAACCATACTATTACCCTCTTAACAAGAGAATGCCTTGACGAAGTCATGTAGTTTTTTCATATTGTTGAAGAATTGTGACAAGCAAAAGGGCTCTCGAACTTGGGGAAATTGTTCCCCCAGTTCAAATCTAAATTTCTCTCTCTTCCACTTATTTCTTCTTCTCAATTTTACTTCGGCCTTCATCTAATTTTATAAGCTTTCTTTTGTCTTTCTATCCTACCTCTATGAGTATTATTTCTTTTAAATTTATATATATATATATATATATATATATATATATATATATATATATATATATATATATATATATATGTATGTGTGTGTGTGTGTGTGTGTGTGTGTGTGAGTGTGTGTGTGTGTTTGTGTATATGTATATGTATGCATATATATATATTTTTTTTATTTTATTTGCTCATTTATTTATCGATTTATTAATTTTCATTTTATTTAAATGGCGTGGATATTTCCACATTCGTTATTACTGCCTGCTCAGATGAATGGGAGAAGGGATCACGTGGAGGTATTTGCATTCAAAGCTGTATGTGATAGTATTGGTTGATCTTAGCCATCCCAAAGATGGTTTGGACCTTTTTGGGAGAACCATTCTCAAGGGTTGGGTCATCGGAATATGGGGGACCTAATCCTTGAGGTTCAGCTCTTGGCTTCTGGCTGGAAGTCCATCAACATATATGGGAAGGATGACTCCATATTTTCTTGGTTTAGCTTACACCTGTGCTTCTATATCTGTTTTGATGCTATCCTTCGGGTAGGGTATGGAGTGGACCATGTGGGGAGTATACTCTCAGTGTGCTGATAGTGGAGAATCTAAATCTCATTTCCAATGTTTAATCTTTTCTTAATATTCTCAAGCAGGTAAACCAACCAAACAACCAACAAAAACCTGAAAAGAAAATCCCACGTTTAACAGTGGACCCTTCGAACAACTGTCTCCCCATCCCCTGGATATGCTAACTCCCCCTCCCCTCCTGGCACTGTTGACGACTTCTACTAATTTGATTAGGGAAAAATCTGTTGATGACCTTGGAACTGGAAAGGACCATTCTACTGATATTCTAAAATGGAGTAAATTGGGTACCACGAAGAAACTACGAATTCTTAATGTTACCCAAATTCCAATAGACACAAACTATGATAATCTATATAAAGCATTTGAGTACTATGGCTATATAAAAGAAATAAGAATGAAGCTTGAAGATAATGAAGTATTTAAAGCAATGAGTAACATGAATAATATTAAAATTGATAACTTTAATATCATGGCTGCTCTCTGCGATAAGGTAGCAAAGGATTTGGATGTATATAGGCCTGCCGACTGGTTGGAAAAAGACGCTGCTTTAGTTATGCCTTCCCAGAGAAAGCCAAAACTACCAATGTAGCTCGTAGCTGAATCTAAGGGGGTTACAGGGAATTATTTCAAAAGATGCAAATTAATTTATAAAAAAAGTAGGAACTATTGCACCGGGAGATATATCTCATTTTGAAAAAAAAAAGTTACTTTATGCCAAATCAACCTTACAATCCATAATACTGTCCAACCTAAAAACAAGTATTGATGATATCATGTTAGATGTCAAACCCCACCTAAATTTTAGCTATGGAAAAGGAGTAGTTTTTTAATGAAGATATATATGAATTTACAGAGAGGGACTGGCCATGTGGCCACTAAATGTATGGATAGTACACAAAGTCCCAGGTACATCAATGATTATCCTTACTTTCCAGGATGCTGATGTGCCTTTCCATGTTATTATTGAAAATGAAATTATTAAAGTCCGATCATTCAAGCAGTAACCACTGCAATGTTATAATTGCTCCAACTCTTACCATGAAAAAATTGCACATAAGGCCAGGTGTTTAAATTGCAACTCGAATCATAAATCGACTGACAGTTGGAAGAAGCTGCCTTCAACAAATCCAACTGGAAATATATAAGTGTGGGGCATGCCAAAAGACTATTGAATAAATCAAATAGCTATGCAAAAGCATTAAAATCAAATGCACCTAGTACTGCCAATAGTTCTAAAAAAAAGAAATATATCTGATAAAAAGCTCAATGACGAGGTAAACATATGACCACCTAAGGCTTGGCCATGGTGTATCAACACTGGGACATGCCCATTTCTGTACAGTCTTTATCCCCCAATACAAAAAATAGTACAAATTTCTCTCTGGCCATGACCTTGCCTGATTTGATGGAGGTTTCACTTGAAACCAACTTACCTTATACACCTGTTGTGGGAAAGGTGCAAAAAACCTACAACCTCACCATCTATTAATCATAAAAGAGTGAGACCTCAATCTCTCTCATCCCCCTTCATTAGAAACATTAAAGTTATGACGTCAAATAAATTTGATGTTTTCCCTGTAGATGTTTCTGTTGAACCGCAAGATAACTTGAATAAATCAGAAATTCAAATTGAGATCCACCATCTGCCTCAACAAGTAGATCGAAAGGACACGAAGAAAAACACAAACGTAAAACCCAATATTTAAAGACCATCTGTATAGAAACCTACAGGAAATGATGTTAGATTAAAAACTGCCACTGGGAAGACCTCATCCAAGATGTCTTCCAGTAATAATCCATAGTTTTCTCCTTCATATTGCAATGGAATTGTCAGGGTTTAAGGGCCAGATATGAAGCACTTAAGCTTCTAATTCTTGAGCATTCCCCCATAATTGTATGTCTAAAGGAAAGCAAGCTTAATGCTAACACTCCTTGTCCTTGAAAGTATGTTAGTTATAGAACACGAATAATCAACAAGCAGAAAGCCATAGCGGAAGTCTCTTGTATGTTCATCGAGATGTTCCCCAAATACCTTTATCTATTTGTACATCTTTGCAGGCATTGGTTGTACAGATTGATATAGTAAGAACATATACATTATGCTCTCTGTACTTACCTCCAAATAGTAACATTTTGTATGATAATATAGTAGATGTAATCCAACAACTCCTTCAACTGGGAGATATGAATGGTAGACATCCTTTATGGGGTGATGTTTTAGCAAACACAAGAAGCAATATTATATCATCAATTGTAGAAAGTGAAGATATCGAGCTCCTTGATACAAGAGAGAACACACACTTTCATTTCCAGACAGGTACGTTATAATGTATTGACCTATCAATCGCAAGTTTTAATTGCCTTCTCAACTTTGATTGGAGGACTTTAGATGATTGACATACTAGTGATCATGCACCAATCATTATAGACACAAATAATGGTCCACCTTTACAGAGATCGCCACGATGGAATCTTGACAAGGCGGACTGGGATAAATTTCGTGAACTAAGTGATATTGAAGGGAATGCAGACCAGTTTAACAGTTTGAAAATATTGTTGATTCAATAGACTTACTGAATGGAACCCTTCATACAGCAGGAGTTAATTCAATTCCCAAAACAACAGGGTTATTCAAACGACGCCAGTCCCCTGGTGGTCTTCAGAGCTACAATAAGGTCTTTAACTCGATTGCGCAGAAGTCATACTGAGGACAATTTGGTTACATAAAAGAAATGTAGAGCAAAGTTCCGTCGTGCCTTGAAAGAAGCTAGTCACCAGTCCTGGGTATCTTGTATCCTCCATTAACAGTAGAACACCACCATGCTCTGTGTGGAGGAAAGTAAAAAAGATTGCAGGCAAATTCACCTCAAACCCACCACCAGTGTTGAAGGTGAATGTGAATGATGAGTATGTGACTAGAGCAAATGAGGTTAGCAATCACCTGGTTGATCATTTTTCAAATGTATCAGGCAAGTGTGAAACAGCTGTTCGCCAGTACAGGAGCAATGAGGAAATGAAAATTTTAGATTTTGCAACAGGAAAGGAAGAATCATACAATTCTCCTTTCACTGAAAGAGAGTTTGATTCCACAATTGCAACTTGTAAAGACACAGCCCTTGGACCTGATTTAATGTTTAAACATGTACCTGTTAATACACAGATATTTATTTTGAGCATTATGTTCAGAAAATGGCATGATCATAGTTATCCAAGTGTTTGGGAACTAGCCATTATTTTAGCCTTTTTAAAACCGAGTAAGGATAAGTTTTTAACACCAACTTATTGACCAATTTCATTAATATATTGCTTATGTAACATCATGGAAAAGATGGTCAATGCAAGACTGAAAAGAAGGGTATTTTATCGCCTACTTAGTGTGGATTTAGAAAAATGCACTCAACGACTGGCGTGTTGATACGACTTGATTATTACTATTATTATTATTACTAGCCAAGCTACAACCCTAGTTGGAAAAGCAAGATGCTATAAGCCCAAGGGCTCCAATAGGGAAAAATAGCCCAGTGAGGAAAGGAAATAATGAAATAAATAAATGATGAGAATAAATTAACAATATATCATTCTAAAGAAACAGTAACAGAGTCAAAACAGATATGTCCTATATAAACTATTAACAACGTCAAAAACAGATAAGTCATATATAAACTACAAAAAGACTCATGTCAGCCTGGTCAACATAAAAACATTTGCTCCAACTTTGAACTTTTAAAGTTCTACTGATTCAACTACCCAATAAGGAAGATCATTCCACAACTCGGTAACAGCTGGAATAAAACTTCTAGAATACTGTGTAGTATTTAGCCTCATGATGCAGAAGGCCTGGCTATTAGAATTAACTGTTTGCCTAGTATTACGAACAGGATAGAATTGTCCAGGGAGATCTGAATGTAAAGGATGGTCATAGTTATGAAAAATCTTATGCAACATGCATAATGAACTAATTGAACGACGGTGCCAAAAATTAATATCTAGATCAGGAATAAGAAATTTAATAGACCGTAAGTTTCTGTCCAACTAATTAATATGAGAATCAGCAGCTGAACACCAGACAGGAGAACAATACTCAAAACAAGGTAGAATGAAAGAATTAAAACACTTTTTCAGAATAGATTGATCTCCGAAAATCTTGAAAGACTTTCTCAATAAGCCAATTTTTTGTGTAATTCAAGAAGACACAGACCTAATGTGTTTCAAAAAAGTAAATGTGCTGTCGAGAATCACACCTAAAATTTTAAAAGTCATACAAATTTCAAGAAACATTATCAATACTGAGATCCGGATGTTGATGAGCCACCGTCCTTGGCCTACTTACAATCATATTTTGAGTTTTGTTAGAATTCAACTTCATACCCCATAATTTGCACCATGCACTAATTTTAGCTAAATCTCTATTAAGGGATTCACCAACCCCAGATCTACATTCAAGGGATGGAATTGATGCAAAGAGAGTAGCATCATCTGCATATGCAACAAGCTTGTTTTCTAGGCCAAACCACATGCCATGTGTATATAGTATGAAAAGTAATGGGCCAAGAACATCACCCTGTGGAACACCAGATATCACATTCCTATACTCACTATGGTGCCCATCAACAGCAACTCTTTGAGATCTATCACTTAAAAAATAAAAAATAATGCTAAGAAACGACCCACCCACTCCCAACTGTTTGAGTTTGAAAACAAGGGCCTCATGATTAACACAGTCAAAGGCAGCACTAAAATCAAGGCTAATCATACAAACTTCCAGACCACAACCAAGGGATTTCTGTACAGCATTGGAGATTGTAAGAAGGGCATCTCATGCTCCAAGGCCTTTACGAAAACCAAATTGCAAACTAGGGAATTTGATGATTACCTTCAGCAAACTTATTAAGATGTTTTGCCAGAAGACACTCAAAAACTTTAGATAATATGGGAGTTATGGAAATTGGGCGGTAATCAGTGGGACTTGAGCTACCACAAACACATTTACATAGAGGAGTAACATTACCAATTCTCCAACAAGTGCTAAAAGCTCCACTTCTTGCTAACTTGCACAAAATAACAGATAACTTTGGAGCTAAGAAATCTGCCGTCTTTATAAAAAACAAAGGAAAAATACCATTTGGGTCTACACCTCCATTAGCATCAAGGTCCATCAACATCAACAAGCTTATTCTTCAGAACAACACCATGTAACAGTCTTTTTTTTTTTTTTTTTTTTTTTTTTTTTTTTTTTTTTTTTTACCTTTACCTTGAAAAGGCTTATGATACTATATGGAGATATGGTTTACTTAAAGCCATTCATAATTTGGTATTATGAGGAGACCTACCATTATTCATCCAATCATTTATATAACATAGATTTTTCAAGTGAAAGTGGGGGAAGCTCCATCGGAGAGGAAATGTCAGGAAGGAGGAGTTCCCCAGGGTAGTGTACTAAGTGTAACCCTATTTGCACTAGCCATAAATGGGATATCTTCCGTCATTCCTTAAGATATTCTCTCGACATTATTTGTTAGATAATCTCTATATCATATGCTGGAGCTAGAATGGTAATGGTTGAGAGAGAACTACAACTCGCAATTGACAAAATTATCCAGTGGGCCGATAGGAATGGATTTAAGTTTTCGACTAGCAAAATTGTTTCTGTTCATTTCTGTCATATTCGTGGAGTACATCCAGACCTGGATATAAACATCAAAGTTCAACATATCCCATGTGGAAGTGAAGCTAGATTTCTAGGGTTGATCTTTGATTGTAGGCTTCATTGGTTCCTCACTTGAAAGCCTCAAAAGTAAAATGTCTTGATGCTCTGAATCATTTAAAAGTATTTTCCCATATATCATGGAGAGCAGAACATAAAGTGGATTTTGACGTAGGAAAAATTTATTTTTGGGTGAGATAGCCATGTCGTCCTGATGGAAGGTCCCTTCGGCAGCTTCCTACTGTATAATATTTCTGCTAGTGATATTACAAGAGAATTACTGTCAGGTATCACGGGGTTCTAACCAATGGAACGACTACCCTAAGATATCATGTATAATCAGGCACGTATCCGTAGATAACCATAGATATCTGCACCCCTAACAGACTTAAACCAGTCTAGGAAACTAGTTGAAAGGATAAGAGAGGAGCTGTTACATATCCCCTTCCCCCATGGTACCCCGGTATGTCCCTGAATGCGTCATTCCACATAGAAGCATACTGTGAAAAGAGGCATCTTACGAGGAATCGGGAAGTGACAACGTAACGGGTGGGCCATCAGGACGACATGGCTATCTCACCCAAAAATAGATTTTTCCTACATCAAAATCCGTTTTTTCGGCTCGAGCCATGTTGTCTTGATGGAAGTGTACCAGAGAATTACCTATGACTCTGTAGGAAGCCTCAAAGAGAGAGGTCCCAATACCAAATTGCACTTACAGGATTACTCCGTCAAGGCATAGGTATCACTCTCTAATACATATCCCGGAACAGTTCGGAGGCAGTATTGACAAGTATGATGGTCCGTCAAGGAGGCAATAAGGACCAAAGGACCGCCCTCCGCAATTGGAAAAGCACCTGAGTTCAGTGTCGGGAACCCTAAGGAACCCAAACTAAAGGAGGCATCGTAGGTAAAACGTATGGAACAAATACCCACCAAGATAAACAATCCAAATATGTTCAGGAAGGATAATATTATGGAGGCACACTAAATTTATTGCCGCTAAAGTAATAATAATCGTAAAAATTAGGGCATAAAATAAAAAGCATGTAACAATTTACAGACTTTTATTCACAAGAATCAGTGCAAAGGGTAATAAAGTCATCATTAATGGCATATAGAAAAAAAATTAGGTACAAAAGTAAATATATCCCATCCATACCCAGATAGATATAAGGTCACATTAGGGGACAAATACGTGACATAAGAAACCTCATGGAACTTATGGCAAAATAAACCTGATCAGTAGTTACATGATCAACTATGTACAAAAAGGGGTAATCCCCCGGACAAATTGAGGTATAGCTTAACCAACATATAGACAGGTAGGCTGTAGCACTGAAGGAACAAACATCGCGTCGGAGAGACACAAGTGAACCTGAAAAGTAAATGATTAATTGTATTTTTTCTTTGTTCCTGAAGCAAAAACCAAGTGTTTACTCATTGCAAATAACAAGCTGGAGGAGTGCCCTAGGACGCACTGTGGCCTACGTCGTTGCGGCGGGTTTGATAACACTTCCTGCAGCCACCACAAAATGGCGTATCTCCTTCAATTGCTTCAGATAATGCCTGAAGAAAACCCTGTAGTCCCTCAAAGGACAAATACTGGAAAATATTCAAGGAGGTAGCCGTTTTCCTAGAGTCATGATCCAATGGCATACTAGCCGGGTCCGCTCTTCGTATAAAATAAGTAATTTTTGCTCTTAACTGTTTCAGTGACAAATTAGACCCCACTGTTTCACCCTTAAACAATTGACCACCCTTAAACTTCACTGTTCTTAGTAAATACACTTTTAGACACTGCACTGGGCACAGGGAGGGATCACCTGGTAGGGGAACTATTTTCCATGCACCCCACCGTTTAGAGGGAAGTTCATTCTTAGCTAGAAAAGCGGGATCAGGGTATAAATTAACATCACCATTATCCAAAAATTCAATGTGGCCCTCGTTTCTAGAAAGCGCCACAATTTCACTAACACGAGCACCCAAAGCCATTGCAATTAAAAAGATGACTTTCTGAGTGAGATCACGAATAGAAGTCATTTGATTGTCTATGTCCGAAGCGAATTACAAAACTTCGTCCCAAGACCAAGAGATAGGCTTCAGTGGAGCTGACAGTCGTAGCCTTGCACAACCCTTTGAAATTTTGTTGAAAAGATCTGAGTTAAAGTCAACATCAAAGGCGTACAGTATAGGTCTAGTGAGGGCCAATTTGTATGAAAAATCGTGGAGGAAGCTAGACCTTGCTTGTGTAAATCAATCAGGAAACCTAAGCAAAAATCCATAGTAATTGATCCAAGATTCTTGTCTTTAACATATTTGATCCATTTCTTCTATGACACTTCATACTGAGTCATGGTGGTAGACATTTTATAGTTTTCCGCAGACTCCAACTTATCGCATTGAATTTGGCACTCCTTTTCAGGGCTAAACCGAAAAAATCATGAGATGAAGGTTGTTCGTTCTTCAGGATGAAGCGTAGACAATCTTCCGCTGTACCTCCTGGGACAGAATCGGGTATGGCAATGGCACCAACTTGGGGTTCAATTCCGTGACCATGGGAAACCAGTTGCTCTTTGGCCACAGAGGAGCCACCAGAGCCGCCTTCCCTTTGAAAGATTGAAGCTTGTCCAGAACTTTCATGAGGAGGTTGAACGATGGGAACAAGTAAATCGTCCAACGATTCCAATCCATGGACATCGCGTCTATTCCCACTGCTGCTTGATCCACATTCAGTGCCACATAGGAGGGAAGTTTCTTGTTGACACTCGTCGCAAACAGATCCACTTGAAGTCCATGGACTTGATCCTGCTCGAAACAGAATGATTTTTCCGTCTATAGAGACCACTCCGTCTCTAGAGGTTTTGTCCGAGAGAGGGAATCCGCCATCACATTTCTTACTCCATGAAGGTGGGATGCTGACAAGTGCTAACCTTTCTTCTGAGCCAACGTAAAGAGTGCTATCATTACGTGATTTATTTGAGGAGACCTCAACCCTTGTCTGTTGATGCAATAGACTATCACCTTGCTGTCGAGGACTAGACGGATATGAATGTTCTTCTTCAAGTGTAATTTCTTGAGGGACAAGAAGACTGCCATGGCCTCCAGAATATTGATGTGGAATTGTTGAAATTTCTGAGACCACAGGCCTTGCACTTTCTTAAGTGGGCTATGACCCCCCAACCATCCAACATTTCATACGGACGAGGCTGTCGCTACTGGAGGAGGAAAGCGCAACGGAACCGTCTGTGAAAGACTTTTGGCAGTGGACCACGGTCGAAGTTGCTTGAGCAGTAAAACCGGTGTCTGCTTCTGAAGGTCGCGAAGAGCTTTGGAGGGTCTCCATTTACAAACTCTGCTTGCATCCTTGAGTCGTACTTTGAGGACAGGGTTCATTACCGAGGCGAATTGTAAAGATCCTTGAACCCTCTCCTGGCATTGCCTGGTGGTGGTCCCCAACTTGATCAGTGACCTGACTGACTTCGCTATTTCCTTCCTCTTGGAGGGAGGAATAGATAGGGAATGAGACTAGAGGTTCCAACGAATCCCCAACCACTAGAAGTCTTGAGCTGGGGTCAGTCTTGATTTCTTGAAGTTGATCTGAAATCCGAGGGACTGAAGGAACTGTACAACTCGAGTGGCTGCTTCCGAGCACTCCAGTGCCGAGGGAGCCCACACTAGCCAGTCGTCCAGGTACGCCGCTACTTGAAGGCCTTTTTCCCGAAGCTGCTGTACTACTGCATCGATAAGCTACGTGAAAATCCTCGGAGCTATGTTGAGCCTGAATAGCATAGCTCTGAATACATAGCCCTTTCTCTCCAGGCTGAAACCAAGGTAGGGGGAGAAGCATCGACCTATTGGAAGATGACAAAAAGTGTCAGTAAGATCTATAAAGTCGGTGTAAGCTTCCAGGGGTAGTAAGGTCTGTATCTGCGAAATAGTTAGCATCCGGAACCTGTCGCACTGAACGAACATGTTTAGACGGGACAAGTCTAGAATAGTTCGAGGTATGCTCGAATTTTTCTTTGGCATGCAAAATAGTCGACCTTGAAATCTCATAGATCTCGTGCAACGGATAACTTTTCTTCTTAAGGTCTTGTACATATTGTTCCAGATGAGGTGTTGTTTTTTGGAAGAATCTCCTGACCTATGGTGGCCTTCGTTTCCACTTCTAACCCAAGCCGTTGGAAATGACGCTCTGTGCCCAAGGACTGAAGGACCAATGGTCTTTGAACAAGGCCAACCGTCCCCCTACCGGGAGACCTTCATTGTTTGTGTTAAGGACATGAACCTCGTCCTCCTCTGCTGTCTCAATGTCCACCACCCCTAGGCTTGCCTCCTCTGTCGGAGCGGCCTCTGCCTCCTTTTTCTATTTTGGGAGGTCAAAAGGAAGACAACCCTTGAAGGCCAGGGACTTTGTCACCACATGCTGGGGTGCAGCATAGACAGTCTGAGGGATGGCGGCAGGGGGAGTAGCAAACGACTTCCGATGATAGGTCAGTTTATGAGACCTCTTGGGTTGTGGGCCTCCCCCAGGGGTGAACTTCCTCTTCAAGGAGATGCCCCACTTCAGGAAAAGGCCCTTATCCGTAACTTCCTTCATCAACTTCTGAGAAAACAGGTCTTTTCCCCAGATGTTAGAGTCGATGAGACGTTTCGGCTCAGGACGGATGGTAGCTGTGGCAAGTACATGCTCTCTACAGGCTCTACAGGCCTAGAAGAAAGCATAAAGTCCTTCATAAAAGTGGCGAGATTAGTCTTCACCAACAATGATAAAACTGGGGCATCCATAAAATTCCCAATCATCATCTCCATAAAACACTGCAGAGACATCGAAGATGATAACCTTTCTCTGGTCTCCAGCTCAGCCTTAAGAAGGTGTTTAGGAATCCTGGGCAGCTTCTCATTAAACTGGTGATTGGTCACATCCTTATCCAGTTTACCTTCAGCAACAGTGAACTGGACATTGGTCCAGTGGTCGGCATCATGTGGTATGATAAGGGAGACTGGTTTGCATTCTTCCAATGCTGGGAAAGGCTTACCCTCACGAATGGCTTTCTCCACTGCCACATAGCCCTTTGAGGCGAAGGGGAAGACCATTGTGTCCAGAGTCACAAAGGTGGCAAACCTCTTACCGAAAGCACCAAGCTGTGTATTGATACACCCTGCCGTCTTCATTTCTTTCTCTGCCAGGTGTTGAGCCCTTGTGTGTTCTAAGAGGATCGTTTCCTTAGGGATAGTGCCATCCCGCAACGGAACCCCTTCAGCTAGCCTCACGTAGCAAAAGAGGTAGCCATCAATGTTGGGGCAAAAGTCCAGATCCACCACCGGTCTGGAGCCCAGCCCTTCGCCAATGTCGAGGACTCCCTCGGAGGGAACGGCGTGGCCAGCATACCTCCAAGGAGTTTGCTGCGTGCAATAAGGCAGCTGGTAAAGCAAGACTCTATTGCTAGTCAGCTCCTCTTGCTTCTTCAAGGCATGTATCTCTTCTCGTAAGGCCTTAAACATCATCAACTGGTATTGCTGATTCCCTCCATGAAAGCTTTCATGTTAGCCAAGAGAGCCAAATCCATCGTAGTACCCGAGGTACTCGGGAACTGAGGGGGCTCCATAAGCCCAGCAGGAGATGGTGGGAAGAAAGAGGGAAAGAGGCAGGAGCAGCTCCCGTCACAGAAGAGGTAGTCGTCACCGTAGACAGGGAGGACATTGTCGTAGTGGCGGCTGAAGTGGAAGCCACCATTGATTCCTTGATGGACCCCAAACTTGCAACATCTACCTCTGGCAGGTAAGAGTCATCCACTGGAGGGAGGGGTTTTTCATCCGACTCCACCGTGGAAAGGAGAGCCGATTCCCTACCCGGGAAGAGAGAGGAGACCGTAGACATCCTCTCGGAGTGTAGGCTCATTGCACCCAACACCTCGTCGACCTGTAGCTGGATCATTGGGAGGGTTTATGTTTAAAGTAACCCAAAACCGAATCAGGTGCCGCCTTGGGGAAGACAGCCTAATGAAAGGATCAAGTCATCAGCAGTTACAACAGCGAGTACCTGAAATCGTCGGTCATTTGCCCTTAGATTTTTTCAAGTGTTTAGCGAGTTCATAAATTGAACTGTGCCTTGACACTTTCTTTTTTTTTTTCTTGGTTATTGAGACAACACCTTTAAACCAAGCACCGTTCGACAGCTGAAGGCTACCATCGTGTGTCTGCGATGGCAGCCAGGGGTTCTTTCCCTATCCCTACCTCCTCCCCTCGAACTAGAGTGGAGAAGGGAAGGATAAAAAAAGCCAAGATGTTTCACCTTGAGGGGTCACAAGAACGTACCAAAGTCACCTGCAACTAAACCAATCCCAGGAACCTCGAGAGACCATCAAGGAGAGACCTCAAATCGCCCACCAGCAGCTGAAATAGAAGTGGACGAAAACGAGGACCACCAGGACACCGAGAACAACCCCACTCAACAGCCACCTTCACAGCAAACCACAGATGGCAGCTCAAATACCACGAAGTTCAGGCTTACCCCAGGACCCACCATGACATCCTATGCTGCTGTTGTCGCCATGAAAGCCAGCAACCCGCACCTTAACATGACTACAAGTCCCAACCGCAGGGGACAGCTAGTCATTACAGCTAAAGATCAGCCCACCAAGACCTTCCTTGAGCAGCAGGATAATGTGCTCAAGCTCGACCTCAACGAAAGACCCACCACTATCATCATAGTGTATGACCTCGACCTGTCACCTGAATCCTAGGTAGGTGGGGAGAGGGCAGCTGACTGGAGGGTGCCAGTGAGCATCTGCCAGGTCTATTGAGACTGTGTACTCCCCTTTCGGTAACAGGGTCCTGATGTGTTGAAGGGTTAACATCATGAACTTGTTGTTCTCGGTGAATTTGTTGAGTGGTGACAAGTCTAGAATGACTCTGAGTTTGTCCGAGTCCTTGGGAACACAGAACAGCCTTCCCTGGAATTTGATGGACTTTGCTTTCCTTATAACCTTCTTGTTCAAGAGTTCTAAGGTATATTCTTCCAGTAAGGGGGTGGAGTGTTGGAAGAACTGAGGAAATGAAGGTGGAGATCTGTTCCATTTCCATCCTAGTCCATTTTTAATTAGACTGTGGGCCCAGGGATCGAAGGTCCAACGATCCCGAAAGTGTTGGAGTCTCCCTCCTACCTGGAGCATCTCATTGCTTAGATGGTCCTGAGGGCTTGCCACCCTGACCGCGTCCTCCCCTGCCTCGTGAGGTGTTTCTTGAGGAGCCCCATCGGGATCCTCTTCCTTTCGGGCGAAAGATAGTGGTGTGCCTCTCAAACCCTGGGTTGAAGGCTGGTGACTGGGCTACCAGCTGTTGGGGCACCATTTGGAAGGTGGTCTGTGGTTGAGCGACCACTTGGGGCATCGCGGTCATGGTAACCGTGGGATGTTGCTGAGCAGGCCGAGAAGGTAGTCGTGGCTTCTTTGTCTTCCTCTTGGGTTGGGGAAGACTTCCTCTTTGAGGAGATGCCCCACTTTTGGAGAAGATTCCTATTCTCCGGGGCAGCTTTCTCTACTACCTCTTAGACCACTTCCTTTGGGAAGAGGTCCTTACCCCAGATACAGAAAGTAATCAGCTTTCTGGGTTCGTGTTTCACTGTTGCACTGGCAAATACGAACTCCCTACAGGCCCTCCTGGCCTTCACGAAGGCGTACAGGTCCTTGACGAGGGTGGCCATGTGCATCTTGGCCAGGACCATGTACATATCTGGGGTGCTGGCATTGCCTGCACACATCTCCATGCATTTCTGGAGGGAAAGGGAGGTGGCTAAGCCTCTCCTTTGTCTCTTGCTCCCTTCGCAAGAGAAAGTCCGATAGCTTCGGTAGGTTCTCGCTGAACTGCTGTCCCGCGATATCTGCATCAAGCTTCGCCACTGAGAAGGTTAGGTGGACCTCCTTCCATTCCTTCTCATCTGTGGGCAAGGCCAGAGACAAAGGCCTACACTCCTCTAGTGTAGGGCATGGTTTACCTGCATCAGCGGCCTTGAGGGCACTCAGAAAAGCCTTCGATGTGAAGGGAAAGGCTCTTGAAGAAGGAGCAAGAAAGGTAGGGTGTTTCTTGCTCAGTGCAGAAACTCGCGAGTTAGTGTATCCTGCCTTCTTCAGGCTACTCGTCAAGAGAGCCTGTGCCTTGTCGTGGTCGAATACCATGACCTCCTTTGGTTCCGTCTCTTCTCTTGACGCTGGCTCACTCTTCAGCCGGATGAAGTACACCGGGTAAGCCGCAAAGTTAGGCCAAAACTCAATGTCATCCAGGTGGACGGCTCCCAACTTCTCCGAGATGTAGAGTTTGCCGTTAGTGATTGGCATGAACTCCGCATACCTCCAGGGATTGGTCTCGGAGCAGGGTGGCAGGTCCTTCACTCTGGGTCGCTTGTAATACCCTCGGGAGGTGACGATCCGAGTCGCTTCATGGAACTGTCTCGTCATCTTTTCTTTCAAATTTACGTTCTCCTTACGTAGATTTTCCATTAGAGTGGTAATGTGGGCCAAAACTGCATGACCCATTGCGTCTAATGGATGGGTAGGAGCCGAAGACGTAGACGGTGTGGGCTCTACTGCCGGCACAGACAGAAAGGGCTCCTCCGCTTCTGTCGAGTTGTAGTCCTCATCTCCTCCGGGTGGTAGAGTAGACTCTTCTTCAGGATCGTCTCAAAGAAGATCCTTCTCCGTGTCTGTGGACACTTCAGACATCCTTTCCTCGTGGTGGATATCCATGCCTTGCAAGGCTACACTGACATTAGCCTCGACTGCGATCTGGATGCAGGGAGGCCCGGGTCGTGCCTGGGGTACAACGGCATCAGCTGTGGCCTTTGGGAACAGCAAGCTCCGCATCCTATCGTTGGGGAGGTACGGTCCAGGAGAGTTCTTTTGGAACCCTCATACCCATTTCTGAAGCTTCTCACATGCTGCATCTCTCGATTCTGTCGACTTGGGGTCGCCGAAACCCTCGGTCACCAAGGCCGAGCAGACGTCACAGTCCTTGGGGTCCCAATACCTCAAGGTTTCGGTTGTCACTACGCAGGCAGCATGAGACCTGCTCATAGTGTGACCACAAAAGTTCCTACTTTTGTGGTTACAGTACATCACCTCACATTTCAGTTTCTGATCCTCCTGTAAAGAAAGGAAATTGAAATGAGTATGCGGTAATTTATCGCACTTGATAAATTAATGTATTCTCTTGCAAGAAAATTTTGGTATTATCTTAACCATTATAGCTTAGGATAGTAAGCTAGAAAGAAAATAGGAAAGACACATACTTGTGCCTCCTATCCAGCCAATTTCTGTGACCCTCAATATTGATATTAGAATTTCCTTATTAATGGAAAACTAGAGTAGAAGGGTTCTAACTTCTAGAGTTAGAAATAGTTTATACTAGAACTAACCCTTTCATAAAAGAGTATTGATATTGTGGGATAAAATATGATCTGATGACTATGATTCATCAGTGTATTGAAGGAATACTTCACTTCAGTATTATGATTGGTCTCAACAATGGACTGTGAAAGGATACACAGGGTATGTTAGAAAATATAAACTACTGTATAATATATACTATAGTTTTCTGCCTGCATTATGTACTATACTGCAGAAATACTGGGTACATGTACTGTATAAGCATATACTGTAGTTCAGCTGGCATGTTGCCGGCTAGGCTAGTACCTGGCGGCACCGGTCCAGCTGGCATGCTGCCGGTAGATTAGTACCTGACGGCACTAGCCGACAGAGAGAGAGAAAGCATGGAGAGAAAGGCTACCTTATAGTTAAGTATAAAAATGAAAGTGTAGGTACAGTTGCCTCAAAGTATTCCTTTACCCCTTACGCTTATGTTTTATGAAAATAGTATGGTAACACCGCAATGAAAGCCTATTTGTCTTGTAACGTTAGCTGAAGGGGTTCCATTGAGGGATGACACCATCCCTAAAGAAACGATCCTTCTGGAACATACAAGGGCTCAACACCTGGCAATGAAGGAAATGAAGACGTCAGGGTGTATTAATACACAGCTTGGTGCCTTTGGTAAAAGGTTAGCCACCTTTGTGGCTCCGGACACGATGGTCTTCCCTATTGCTTCGAAGGGCTTTGTGGCTGCGGAGAAGGTCATTCGTGAAGATAAGTCTCTCCTGGTGTTGGAAGAGTGTAGACCTGTGTCACTCATTCTTCCACATGATGCTGACCACTGGATGGATGTCCAGTTTACTTTCTCTGAAAGTAAACTGGATAAGGATGTAGCCAGTTGCCAATTCAATGAGAAAATGCCCAGGATTCCTGAACACCTTAAAGCTGAAATGGAGACTAGAGAGAGACTATCAGCTTCAATGTCTCTCCAGTGCTTCATGGAAATGATGACTGGGAATTTTACAGATGCCCCAGTCTTTTCCCTGTTAGCAAAACCTCATCTTGCTGCCTTTATGAAGGATCTCTATGCTTTCTTTCAGACTCGTAGAGTCTGTAGAGAACATGTTCTCGCTTCAGCCACTATACGCCATGAGCCGAAACGTCTCATCGACTCTTGCGAGAGGTTACAGATAAAGCTGCAGCCGAGAATAAGAGCCTGTTCCTGGGGGGAGGACCACAGCCTAAGAGGTCCCGCAAACCAACCTACCTTAGAAAGTCGTTTGCTCCTTCCCCTGCCAATATCCCTCAGACTGTTTTTGCCGTTCCTCATCCCGTGACGACAATCCCCGGTTGTTGTCCTTTCGATCCCAAAAGAGAGATAGAGGCGGCAGAGGCCACTCTGACAGAGGAGGCACATCCAGGGGTTGCGGACATCGAGGCGGCAGAAGAGGGAGGGGTGCACATCCTCAGCTCAAACAATGAGGACATTCCGGTAGGGGGATGGCTGACCTTGTTCAAGGACCGGTGGTCATTCAGTCCTTGGGCACAGAGCGTCATTTCCAACGGGTTTAGTTGGAAGTGGAAGCGACGGCCTCCAAAGCTCAGGAGATTTTTCCAGAAAACAACACCTCATCTGGAACAATATGTACAAGACCTCCTGAAGAAAAGAGTTATCCGTTACACGAGATCTATAAGATTTCAAAGTCATCTATTTAGCGTGCCAAAGAAATATTTGAGCATTCCTCGAACTATTCTCGACTTGTTCCATCTAAATCTGTTCGTTCAGTGCGACAAGTTCCGGATGCTGACTATTTCGCAGATACAGACCTTACTACCCGGAGAGCCTTACACCGTCTCTATAGAACTTACCGACACTTTTTGGCATCTTCCAATAGGTCGATGCTTCTCCCTGTACCTTGGTTTCAGCCAGGAGTGAAAGGGTTATGTATTCAGACCTATGCCATTCGGGCTCAACATAGCTCCGAGGATTTTCACGAAGGTTATCGATGCAGTCGTTCAACAACTTTAGGAAAAAGGCCTCCAAGTAGCGGCGTACCTGGACGACTGGCTAGTGTGGGCTCCTTCGGCACCGGAGTGCTCGGAAGCAACCACTCAAGTTGTAAGGTTCCTTCAGTCTCTAGGATTTCAGATCAACTTCAAGAAGTCAAGACTGCCCCAGCTGAAGTTTTCCAGTGGTTGGGGATTCAATGGAACCTACAGTCTTATTCCCTTTCTATACCTCCCTTCAAGAGGAAAGAAATAGAAAAGTTAGTCAGGTCTCTGATCAAGTCGGGGATGACCACCAGGCGACGCCAGGAGAGGGTTCTAGGATCTTTGCAATTTGCCTCAGTAACGAACCCTGTCCTCAAAGTACGGCTCAAGGATGCAAGCAGAGTCTGGAAACGGAGAGCCTCCAAAGCTCTTCGCGACCATCAAAAGAAGACCCCGGTGTTACTCCGAAGACAACTTCGACCGTGGTCCATTGCCAAAAGTCTGTCACAGATGATACCGTTGCACTTTCCTCCTCCGGTAGTGATTCTTCATATGGACGCCTCATTGGACGGTTTTGTGGGTGCCATACCCCGCTCAAGAAAGTGCAAGGAAATTTCAACAGTTACACATCAACATTCTGGAGGCTATGGCAGTCTTCTTGTTACTGAAAAAGTTACACTTGAAGAAGAACATTCACATTTGTCTAGTCCTTGACAGCAAAATAATAGTCCATTGCATCAACAGACAAGGGTCGAGGTCTTCTCAAATAAATCACGTAATGTCAGCCATCTTTACGTTAGCTCAGAGGAAAGGTTGGGATCTGTCAGCATCCCACCTTCACGGAGTAAGAAATGTGATGGCGGACTCCCTGTCTCGGACAAAACCTCTAGAGACGGAGTTGTCTCTAGACGAAAAGTCATTCTGTTTCATGCAGGATCAAGTCCCTGGACTTCAAGTGGATCTGTTTGCGACGAGTCTCAACAAAAAACTTCCCTGTTATGTAGTACCGAATATGGATCAAGCAGCAGTGAGCATGGATGCGATGACCCTGGATTGGAATTGTTGGACGAGGATTTACCTGTTTCCACCCTTCAATCTCCTCATGAAGGTTCTGGACAAGCTTCGATCGTTCAACGGAACAGCGGCCATGGTTGCTCCTCTGTGGCCGAAGAGCAACTGGTTTCCCACAGTGACAGAATTGAACCCTAAGTTGGTGCCGTTGCCCAACCCGATTTTGTCCCAGGAGGTACAGCGAAAGATTATCTACGCTTCATCATGGAGAACGAACAACCTTCATCTCATGATTTTTTCGATTTAGCTCTGGAAAAGAGATTTCAAATTCAACGTGACAAATTGGAGTTAGCAGAAAATTATAAGACTTCCACTACCTTGACCCAGTATGAAGCGTCGTGGAAGAAATGGGTCAAATATGTCAAGAACAAGAATCCAGATTCAATTACCATGGATTTTTGTTTAGGTTTTTTGATTGACTTACATGCGCAAGGTCTAGCTTCCTCCACAACCTCGTCGTACAAGTCAGCCCTTGCTAGACCTATTCTATACGGCTTTGATATCGACTTTAACTCGGATCTATTCAATAAGATTCCAAAAGCTTGCGCAAGGTTGCGACCGTCAGCTCTGCCGAAGCCTATCTCTTGGTCTTTGGACAAAGTTTTACAATTTGCGTCAGAAATTGACAATCAAACTGCTTCTATTTGTGATCTGACTCATGATGTTATCTTTCTAGTTGCGATGGCTTCTGGTGCTCGTGTTAGTGAGATTGTGGCTCTCTCTAGAGACGAGGGTCACATTGAATTTGTGGATAATGCCATCGGGTCATGATCCAAGGAAAGTAGCTTTCTCTCTAAATTTATAACAGTACATGTCCTTTGAGGTTCTACAGGCATGCATATACAGGTTGGAAGTCCACTAGGGTTTTCTTCAGGCATTATCTGAAATAATTGGAAGAGATACGTCATTTTGTGGTGGTCGCGGGAAGTGTTATCAAACCCGCTGCATCGGCGTAGCCCTCAAGTGCGTCCTAGGGCACTCCTCTAGCTTATTTCTTATAATGAGTAAACAGTGAGTTTTTGTTTCAGGATCACTAAAATTTTTATTTTCCAGGATTCCTTAGTGTATCTCTGATATAATTTTGTACCTCTATAGCTATAGTCTAACTGCCGTAGTGTTGATTAGACTATAGCTCAATAAATTTGTTTACTTGTCTGTTTTTGTCTTTATTAATTGATTTAATTTGTCATAAGTTCCTCACGGTGTCTAGTCAGGTTTTTGATGTTCCCCTAATGTTACCTTTTGTATGGGTATGGTAGGGATGTATTATTAGGTACAAACACATTTCCTTTATACCAGTAATGGTATTTACCTATTATTCTTTGCTCTGATTTTTGTAAATAAAAGACTGATATTTAGAATATCTTTTATTTCTACCCCTATTTTTATTTTTAGTGTCAATAAAATTAGTGTGCCTATTTATTATTATCCTTCTGAACAGGCTTAATTAAAAAATATTGATGAGTATTTGTTCCATACGTTTTACTTACTGAGCCTACTCCAGTTTTAGTTGTCCTACATCTCACCACTAAAATTGGTGAAGGCATTTCTCTGGACCTGTTCTGCCTCCTTAACAAGCCATCATACTTACCAATACAGCTTCATTATTGTTCTGGAATAAAAGTTAAGATTGATATCTATGCTTTGATGGAGTAATCCGGTTAGCGCATTTTGGTATGGGAGCTTTTCTTCAAGGCCTCCTACCGAGTAATAGGTAATTCTCTGGTACACTTCCATCAGGACGACATGGCTCGAGCCCCAAAAACGGATTTTGACGTAGGAAAAATCTATTTTTGGGTGAGATAGCCATGTCGTCCTGATGTCCCACCCGTTACGACGTCCCTCACTGATTCCTTGTAGGATGCTCCTTTTTCACAGTAGTTACGCTGCGATGTGGAATGGAGCGCCAGAGACGTCACTGTAACTTGAGAGGATATGTAACGGCTCCTTACTTATCCTTCCCCTTAGCTGATTAGAATGGGTAAAGTCTATTGGGGGTGCAGATATCTCTGATTATCTTCGGATATGTCCCTGATTATACCCTTTTAACAGGAGAATGATTTGACACAATCGTGTGGTTTCTTCATATTGTTGAAGAATTGTGACGGGCAAGAGGGCTCTTGAACTTGGGGAAATTGTTCCCCAAGTACGAATCTAAATTTCTCTCCCTTTCCTCTATTTCTTCTGCTCAATATTACTTCGACCTTTCCCCAAGTTCGAACCTAAATTTCTCTCCCTTTCCTCTACTTCTTCTGCTCGATATTACTTTGACCTCCTAATTTTATCAACTTTCTTTTGTCTTGCTCATAACTCGTTGAGTATTATTTCTCTCAAGTTTATATATATATATATATATATATATATATATATATATATATATATATATATATATATATATATATATAATTTTATTTGTTCATTTATTTATTTATCTATTTATTTTTCATTTTATTTAAATGGCGTGGATATTTCCACATTTGTTATTACTGCCTGATTAGATGAATGGGAGAAGGGATCACGGTTGGGAGGTATTTGCATTCAAAGCTGTATATGAGAGTATTGGATGATCTCAGCCATCCCAAAGATGGTTTGGACCTTTTTGGTGGAACTACTTTCAGGGGTTGGGTCATTGGGATCTGGGGCGATCCAATCCTTGAGGTGTGACTCTTGGCTTCTGGCCGGAAGCCTATCATTACAGATATGTGGAGGATGATTCCATATTTCCTTAGTCTCAGTCCTAACAGGTGGGTTTAGCTTACACCTGTGCCTCTATATCTGTTTTGGTGCTATCCTTCGGGTAGGGTATGGAGGGGACCATCTGGGAAGTATACTCTCATTGTGCCGATAGTGGAGAATGCAAATTTCCTTTCCAACGTATGATACTTTCTTGAAATTCTCAAGCAGGTAAACCAACAAAACAACCAACAAAAAACATAAAAAAAATCCCACCCTCAACTATGTACCCTTTACACGCTGACTCCCCATCCCCTGCATATGCTGACTCCTCCCCCCCCCCCCCCCCAGCACTGTTGACGACCTCTAATAATGTGAATAGGGAAAGTTCTGTTGATGACCTCGGAACGGGAAAGGACCATTCTACTAAAATTCCAAAATCGAGTAATTTGGATAACACGAGGAAACTTCGAATGCTTCATGTTACCCAAATTCCAATAGAAACAAACTATGATGATCTATATAAAGCATTTGAGTGCTATGGATGTTTAAAAGAACTAAGGATGAAACTTGAAGATGAAAAATAGGATTCATGGATATCTTACAGTAGTTATGACGAAGCATTTAGTGCAATAAGTAACATGAATAATATTAAAATTAAAAACTTGAATGTTGTGGCTCCTCTCTGCGATAAGGTACCAAAGGATTTGGATGTATATAGGCCTGCCGATTGGTTGGAAAAAGACGCGGATTTAGTTATGCCCTCTCAGGGAAAGCCAAAACTACCAATGTGGCTTATAGCTGAATCAAAGGGGGTTACAGGGAATTATTTTAAAATATGCAAATTGATTCAGAAAAAAAGTAGGAGCTATTTCACCAGGCGATATATCTCGTTTTGGAAAATATAGTTTCCTAATCCATGCCAAATCAAGTACACAGTTTGTAATACTGTCCAACATAAAAACATCCAATGATGATATTAAGTTAGATGTCAAACCCCACCTAAATTTTAGCTACGGAAGGGGAGTAGTTTTTAACAGAGATCTATGAATTTACAGAGGAGGAGATACTGGCCATGTGTCCACTAAATGTATGGAAAGTTCACAAAGTCCCAGGTACATCAATGATAATCCTTATGTTCCAAGATGCTGATGTACCTTTCCATATTATTATTGAAAACGAAATGATAAAACCATTCAAGCATAAGCCACTGCAATGCTTTACTTGTTTTAAATTTGGGCACCCGTCTAAGGTTTGCAAAAATGAGAAAATGTGTGGTATTTGCTCCAAATCTTACCATGGAGAATGTGCACTTGGAGTCAGGTGTTTAAATTGCAACTCAAATCACAAATCCACAAACAAGAGCTGCGAGCTATATAAGTTGGAGAAAGCTGCCCTCAACAAATCGAATTTAGAACATATAAGTGTGGGACATGCCAAAAGACTATTAAATAAATCAAATACCTATGCTAAGGTATTAAAATCAAACCAACCTAGTACTGCCAATAGCCCTAGAAAAAGAAGTATACCATCTGATAAAATGTCAAATAACGAGGTAACCATATTACCTCCTGAAGCTTTACCACGGTGTATTAACACTAGGGCATTGCCCATTACAGTACAGCTTTCGTCCCCCATTACAAAAACTAGCACAAACCTCTCTCAGGCCATGTCCTTGCCTGATTTGATGGAGGTTTGACTTAAGACCAACTTACCTGATGCACCTGTTGTGGGAAAGGCGCAAAAACCTAGAATCCCACCATCTATTAATCGTAAAAGAGAGAGATCTCCATCTCTCTCTCCCTCCTCCATTAATAACATTAAAGTTATGACATCAAATAAATTTGAGGTTTTGTCTGTTGATGTTTCTAATGAACCAGAAGATAAACTGAATAAATCAGAAATACAAGTTGAGGTCCACCATCCGCCTTAACAAATAGATCAAAAGAAACAAAGAAAAACACAAACGTAAAACCCAACATAACAGGACCATCTCTGAAGAAACCTACAGGTAATAATGTTAGATTTAAAACTGCTAATGGGAAGACGTCATCCATAATGTCTTCCAGAAATAATCCATAGTTTTCTCTTCCATTTTGCAATGGAACTGTCGGTTTAAGGGCGAAATATGAAGAACTTAAGCTCCTAATTCATGTACATTTCCCCATAATTGTATGTCTACAGGAAAGTAAGCTCCATGCTAACACTCCTAGTCCTCAAAAGTATGTTAGCTATAGAACACCATATAATCAACAAGCAGGGAGCCATGGCGGAAGTCTCATGTACGTTCGTGGAGATTTTCCCCAAATACCTATGTCTATTCGTCCACCATTGCAGGCAGTTGTTGTACAAATTGATATAGGGAGAAAATATACAATATGCTCTCTGTACTTACCTCCAAATGATAATATTTTATATGATGATTTAGTAGAGGTCATTCAACAACTCCCTCAACCTTTTCTCTTACTGGGAGATATGAATGGTAGACATCCTTTATGGGGTGATGTTTTGGCAAACACAAGGGGCAATATTATCTCATCAATTGTGGAGAATGAGGATGGCGGACTCCTTAATACAGGAGAGCCCACGCACTTCCATGTTCAGACAGGTACCTTATCATGCATTGAGCTTTCAATTGCAAGCTCTAACTGCCTTCTTGATTTCAATTGGAGGACATTAGATGATTGGCCTACTAGTGATCATGCACCAATCATTATAAACACCAACAAGGGTCCGCCTTTACATAGATCCCCACGATGGAATCTTGACAAGGCAGACTGGATTAAATTTTTTGAGCTAAGTGAAATCGAGGGGAGTGCAGAATAGTTTGAAAGTATTGATGATGCCATAGACCTACTGAATGCAACTCTCCATACAGCAGGAGTCAATTCAAATACCAAAACAACAGGGTTATTCACACGATGACCAGTCCCGTGGTGGTCTTCAGAACTAACTGCCCTGCACAGAGCCACAAGATCATCTTTTAACACGTTTGCATAGCCGCCGAACTGATGAGAATTTAATTATATACAAGAAATGTAGAGCACAGTTCCGTCATGCCATGAAAGAAGCTAGGCGCCAGTCATGGATGTCTTTTGTTTCCTCGATTAACAGTAGAACACCACCATTTTCTGTGTGGAGGAAAGTAAAAAAAGATAGCTGGCAAATTCACCCCCAACCCACCACCAGTGTTGAGGGTGAATGGTCAGTATGTAACTGATGCAAATGATGTTAGCAATGCCCTGGCTGATCATTTTTCAAATGTACTCTGCAAGTGTGAAGAAGCTCCTGGTCATCAGTATAGGAGCATTGAAGAAAAGAAAATTTTAAATTTTGCAATAAGAAGGGATGAGTCATATAATTCTCCTTTTACTGAAAGAGAATTTGATTCCGCACTTGCTCATTGCAACAATACAGCCCCTGGACCCGATGGAATTCCATATGCAATGATTAAACATGTACATTTAATAAAAAATTATTTTTTTAAAGCATTATTAATGGAATATGGCATGATAATAGTTATCCATGTGTTTGGGAACTAGCCATTATTTTAGCCTTTTTAAAACCCGGTAAGGACAAGTTTTTAGCAGCAAACTATCAACCGAATGCATTGGCATCTTGTTTATGTAAAATTATGGAGATAGTCAATGCAAGGCTGATGGGGTACCTTGAAAAGAAGGGTATTTTATCACCCAATCAGTGTGGATTCAGGAAAATGCACTCAACAACTGATGTTTTGATACGACTTGAGTCCTCTATTTATGAAGCCTTTGGTTCCAAACAGCACCATGTGACAAGTTTTTTTTACCTTGAAAAGGCATATGATACTACATGGAGATATGGTATACTTTAAATAATTCAAGACTTGGGATTGAGAGGAGAGCTGCCACTATTTATTCAGTCCTTTCTTTCACATAGAGTTTTTCAAGTGAGAATGGGGGAAACTCTATCAGAGAGAAAATATCAGGAAGAGGGAGTTCCTCAGGGGAGTGTCCTGAGTGTAACCCTGTTTGCACTAGCAATTAATGGGATATCCTCAGCCATTCCCCAGGATGTTCTCTCAACATTATTTGTGGATGATCTCTCCATATCATTTGCTGGAGCTAGAAGGACAATGGTTGAGAGAAATTTACAACTCTCAATTGACAAAATTATCCAGTAGGCCGATATGAATGGATTTAAGTTCTCGACAAGTAAAACGACTATTGTACATTTCTGTCGTATCCGGGGAGTACATCCAGACCTGGATATAAACATTAAAGGTCAACGGATCCCATGTGTAAGTGAAGCTAAATTTTTAGGTTTGATATTTGATTCTAGGCTTACATGGATTTCTCACTTAAAAGCATTAAAAGCTAAATGTCTTGAGGCTCTGAATCTTTTAAAAGTATTGTCCCATACATCATGGTGGGCAGACTGCAATACTATTTTGAAATTATACAAGGCCTTGATATTTTCCAAAATTAGTTATGGATGTGAAATATACTCCTCAGCCTCCCCAAGCCGGTTAAAAATATTAGATTCAATACATCATGCTGGTATGAGATTGTCCACAGGAGCGTTTAGAACCTCACCTATCCCAAGTCTCCATGTTGATGCTGGAGAGTCGCCTCTAAACCTTTACTGAATGTCTTCTATTATTTGGTATTGGTTTAGATTGCAAAGACTCCCAAATTCTGTAGCCTTTCAGACTGCAAGCCTTGTAAGACACTCAACATATTTTGAGCTGCACCCGAAATCTCCTCAACCTTATGGCTTTCGGGGGAAACAATTATTAAACAGTCTTGGTATAATTAGAATTAAGGTGCTTCCATTTAAGGTATTACCAATGCTTCCATGGAAATTACCAGAGATATCTTTTTGTAAATACTTTATTGGAGTTAAGAAGAATATGACAGACGTAGAATCCAGGTCTCTTTTTATGGAACATGTTGCAGAACATAGGATATCGAGTTTTATATATAATGATGGCTCCAAATCTGATGCTGGCGTTGGATTTGGAGTACATAGTAATGGTTTTAATTGTAGAGGTGCACTTCCTCTAACAGCTTCCATATTTACTACCGAACTGTATGGCATACTAACTGCTATTAAGAAAATAGCGTTGGAAAAGGAGGGTAATTTTAAAATTTTTAGTGATGCAAGGAGTGTTCTTCAAGCTTTAGAAGTTTTTATTTCTACTACCCCTTTAGTTTTAGATTTTAGAATGTCTTTTTATTGTTAAACTGAGAGGTATAACAGTTCGATTTTGTTGGGTTCCAGCACATGTAGGTGTGTCTGGGAATGAGAAGGCAGATTTACTGGAGAAGAATGCAGCATCCGAGTTGCTACCAAGAAGGTATCCCATTCCCTGTTATGTTTTCCTACCTACAACCAAGAAATTTTTTTTTCAATAAATGGCAACAGCACTTGAATAGTCTAGATGGCAATAAAATGAGAGAAGTAACAAATGTCATATCTCCTTGGAGGTATGACATGATGCCCCGAAAATGGGAGACGACTCTTTGTCGTCTCCGTATTGGTCACATTTGGGTGACATACGAGTTTCTTCTGAAGGGCCAACACCAACCGTATTGCGATGACTGTTTGGTACCTTTAACAGTGAGGCATTTGTTAACCGAATGTCCTAATTATAATAACTTAAGAAATAGATATCTGTTTGAGGCTCAAGGTGAGGATGGCAAATTCATCCTTGCCAAGATTTTTGGACATGATGTGTCCAACTATGCGAGCAGCATTTTTAAATTTTTTTTTAGAAGCAGGTCTTTTGAAAACTATTTAAATTATATAATGACATCTTAACTTTTATGGTTTTAATTGAATTATCTTTTATTTTTAATATATAATAAATGCTATCGGCGTCAATGACCTTATATGTCAGGATGCCAGAAAACTTTCAATTAATCAATCAATCAATCCCTGATTATACACAATATCTTCAGATAGTCATTCCTGGGGTTAGAACCACGTGAAACCTGACGGTAATTCTCTTATTATTCACAGAAATATTATACAGTGGGAAGCTGCCGAAGGGAACTTCAATCAGGACGACATATCTATCTCACCCAAAAATAGATTTTTCCTATGTCAAAATCCGTTTTAATTGTAGAACTATATGGCATACTAACCATTATTGAGAAAATAGCGTTACACGACGAGGGCAATTTTACCATTTTTAGTGATGCAAGAAGTGTCCTACAAGTTTTAGGAGTTGTTAATTCCAATAACCCTTTAATCTTAAAGATTTTAGAGTGGCTTTTAATTATTGGTATGAAATGTATAACAGTTTGATTTTGCTGGGTTCCGGCACACATAGGAGGGTCTGAAAATGAAAAGCAAATTCACTGCCAAAGAATTCTGCAGCTAGGTTGCTACCAAGAAGGTATCCCATTCCAAGTAATGATTTTTCACCTACAATTAAGAATTATATTCATAATAATTGGTAACAGTATTGGGGTAGTTCACCAGAAAATAAGATGAGAGAAATAAGTATTGGTATATCCTTATTGAGGTATAACGGGAGGGCCTGAAAGTGGGAGACTACTCTTTGTTGTCTCTGCTGTCATTTTATTAAATGACTTTTCATTAAGCTTTTACCATCGTCAATTGTCCTGACTTGCATTCGGAGGCTTCCATTCAATTCAGGACAATCAACTTATTCCTGGCTAGCCTATCCATAACAAGCCAAACCTTGGCATAGGCTAATACTGGGTAGCTCATGGGCATAGGCTAATACTCTAAGCCTAGTCTTAAATTTAAATTGGCACTTGAAGGTGAAATAGGACGTATCTTCATATGTAGTGGAGGTTGAGGGAAAGGCTGATTCCTGGGGTCTTTTTATTTCTTACTTCTTGCAAGTGCTAGTACATTAACAGGTAATCCAAACTGGTACCCTGTAATACAAAAACTTCATTTAGGACAACGTTCCTATGTCGAACAACATGCAATTCATAGCCTAGGCTATACTGTACACCTACCTAACCTACTGGTTACGCTGCACAGTTAGCTTGGCAGCTCAAGAATAAAATTTTCACAAATCTTGGAATAATATTGCACATCTTAACTTACGGTTGGTGGCACAATTCCAACCACATGCAAGCTCAGCATGAAGCAATTCTAATTCTTGTAACATTATCGTAACCTTACTTGATAATTCTGTTATTGTATGTTGTGATTTTCACCAGTTTATTAAATCTGCCCGATGTACTGGGCGGATCGCAAGGCCTTGAAGAGGCGAGATTCCCAAAACCTTTCAGGAGTTAACTAAAATACAGCGACAAAATTTACAATTTTATTATAAAAATAAACTCTGATACAAGACAAACATTCTTAAGCATTCAGAAGACTTAATGAAAAAACAAGGCTGACTCTTGGTAATGTAACACGTGCTCTTCAAGCACAAAGTCCACACCGGACTCATTAAAAAAACTGAAAATAGTGACAATTCGAATTCAATACACAACGAATCACACACCAAATATCCCTATTCTAATTTAAATCAGGATTCAGATCCCCAATCACAAGGATCTCTACAATAAACTGCGATATAAAAAACTACATGTCTTTCACACAAATTTACACTACAACCAACCTGGTACACGAGATAGAGAGAGGAGAACAACTTAATAAACAACTTATCTTTAGGGGGGACAATGAAGCAAAGAGGCCGAATGAGGGTCGGCAGCTTCGAAGAAAACTTCGTTTTCCCGCGTTAACTAAAGTTTCCTTAGCAAAGTGGAGGGAGTTTTTAGTTTATTTATTTGCAAGGGGTTTGACAATGCCTTTTCATTTACTACAGGATCGTAAAACAGTTAAGGCTTTTCTTTAAATACAAGGGAAGGCTTAAGGCTTCGGCTGAGGGCCAGAATTTGCCCATATTCAATGACTCAGAGAGTCATTGACACTAAACACATACATAAGATATTTTTGTCATGTTGCCTCAATTTTACATTAGATTCATCATTGATATATTATAAACAGTCAATTTCCATAACACTCGCTCCTTCCCCACCAGGTGGTTAAGATTTAGGTCCCAATACAGTCGTGTATCAAACCTCAGTCTCTCGCCCGCGAGATCCCCCAGCCTTTACCTCATTTGACGTGACGTTTGTGAAGTCAAATGGCGGGACTTTCGAATGGCCAGTTCGAAAATTTCCGACATTGTATTTAAAAAGATAACCACAATTGAACAATATAAAGTGCTATTAAAAGACATACATTATAAGTAAGACAAGTGCATACCTTTTACAAGGGAGAAAATACGAGTTTCACATAATAATAAGGGGAGCAACACCGTTTCCCATCTTCACTGATCGTTGTCGACTTGAAGAGAGCGCTCTGAGCTTACCTCGCACAGGCACAGCTCTGCCCAAAGCTCACACAACTACGCCTTTGTTTACCTTGTGCACTCAATCAAAAACACTTGATCGTAAACACAACTACTCCTTTGTTACGCCTCACTTACACCTCTGCATACGCACTCGATCCTACACAATCTCAACTATGTGTGGCTAACTTGACATTTTGATGAGATGAAAACCAATTTGTTTATGAAGTCCAATAATCGTCAAGGGAATTACCATTCAGGTAAATGAAGACTTTCTGTCATTACACCGCATTGGTCACACCCGGCTGACACATTAGTTTTTGCTGGCTGGTCAACATCAACCATATTGCGACGACTGTTTGGTACCATTGACAGTGAGGCATTTGTTGACCGAATGCCCCACAAACATTAATGAAAGACATAGATATCTGTTTGAGGCTCAAGGTGAGGATGGCAGATTCGTCCTTTCCAAGATTTTTGGACATGATGTGTCCTACCATGCTAGTGGTATTTTTAGCTCTATTTCAAAAGCAGGTCTTCTGAAATATATTTAACTTTTATAATGAGATCCTTGCTTATATGGTTTTAATTGAATATCCTTTTTTTTTTTATTTACAATAAACGATATCGGCGTCAACGACCTTAGATGTCAAGATGTCATAAAATCTCAAATCAATCAATCAATCAACCTTACTATTAAAGCCAGATCTGAAATACTAGATCAAGACTGGATCCCTACAAAGTTTCTTATTTTAGTTTTTCTCTTGCTCTATTGTGATGTATATATATATATATATATATATATATATATATATATATATATATATATATATATATATATATATATATAAATTTGTATATATATATATATATATATATATATATATATATATATATTAGGTCTTTATTTTTCATTTTTTTTATTATTTTTTTTTAAATGGCGTAAGTATTTCCACTTTCGTTATTACTGCCTGCTTAGATGAATGAGAGAAGTGATCACAGTTGGCAGGTGTTTCCATTCAAAGCTATATTTGAGAGTATTAGATGATCTTAGCCATCCCGAAGACAATTTGCACAATTCTTTTAACAATTCTCAAGGGTTGAGGTAGGACTATTGGCCTCGGGCTAGAAACCCGCCATTACAGATACAGGTAGAATGATTCAAACAGTTGGGTTTAGCTCACACCTCTTCCTCTTTATCTGTTTTTATGCTACCCCGTGGGTAGGATATGGAATGAACCATCTAGGAAGAATGCTCATTGTGCTAATTGTGGAGAATGGAAATATCCCTTCCAATGTATAATACCTTCTTGATATTCTGAAGCTGGTAAACCAACCAATCAACAAATAAAACTCAACCCTTGATTATGGACCCTTCATACAATAATGCCCCACCCTCAGGATATGACCCGCCCCCTTCCCACAACGGTTGACCACCCTAGTTGCTCCAAGTAACAAAAAAAAAAAACTGTTGTCAATTTAGGAACTGAAAAGAACCTCTCCTTCAATATTGATTCTGCCAGTGTTTGTACATGAATCTTTTATTTCATCTTCCACAGGATTCCAGTTGAGTAAATAAGTTGGCAGTATAAAATGATGATAATGATGATGATTGTATTAAAGCCAACACTTCTTGTTGGCACAGGCCTTTCCCTTGATCGGCCCATAGGTAACCTGCAAATTGTAAGGATGGTTCATTAAGTAATAGGAAATTTGAAAAGTTTTCAGTTGTAGAGACAGTTGTGGACATGGTAAGGATGATGGTGGTGGTAGGAGAGGGCCATCATGTCATGGATAGTGGTAGTTAGAAACAGGGGGGGGGTGGTGTAAGGCCTTTGAATAGTAGGAAAAGATTGCAGGTGGGGTTGTCCAACCCTTTACTCCCTAGGGTCCCTGCGGAAAGTTTATAGTAGTAGAGTAAGTTCAGAAAAATACAGAAGATGGTGTGAATAGGGCCTTATGGTGAGGGGATGAGATGGTTAAATGAGTTTTCTAAGGTGGAGTAGTCTTGCAAGCAATTGTCTGTGTGTCTATGTTTTCGACAATTGCTTTTCCCAGTGTGGCAGCAGCCTGCCATTCCTGTACTGAGTTAGTGTCTATTTCTAGGTCACCTCTCAGCCGAGATGTTTCCCTATACTCTAGTAGGTAGTGCAGGAGGGCCTGTTGTGGTGTGGAATCAGTGTTCACATGTTCTTTGGATGTTATCCACGATTTCCCAGTTAGCCTTGTATCCCAGTTTGAGCCTGTGTATTAATATGGCCTGCGCTCTTGGGGTGTATCTGTCTATGGGGGGAGACTCTAGCTCCGTGGCCCATTTGTACCATGTAGCGAAGGGAGAGCCATTCCTTATCCACTTGTGTAGGTCCTTGATTAAATTGTCTTTGAGCTGTGACTTTATTTTATTCTGAATGTGTTGTAGTGCAGGCTGTATGTACACCTGTACACTTTGTATGTACCTTGTGCTTTTGGCTAGTTCATCAGCCTTCTCATTCCCTGGTATCCCATTGTGATTGGGGATCCAGTTTAGAGTTGGGTGTCTGTCTCTTTCATTGTGCTGATACAAAAGTGTTTCGATATAAGCTAGCAAGGGATTTGTTTTCTTTATTCTTTTCCTGTTGCAAAGCTTGCAATGAGGATCTTGAATCAGTATGTATGACTACTGGTCCTTCCTCATTTCCAGTGGAGTATTGTAGTGCTTGTTTTATAGCAACAAGCTTTATCTACATGGTAGAGACATGAATCTAATGTAAAATTGAGGCAACATGACAAAAATATCTTATATATGTGTTTGGTGTCAATGACTCTCTGAGTCATTGAATATGGGCAAATTCTGTCCCTCAGCCGAAGCCTTAAGCCTTCCCTTGTATTTAAAGAAAATACTGCAGCTCCTGCTGTTTGGGTTCCAGGGTCTACTGTACCGTCAATATAGTAGATCTGTCCCCCTGCTGTTTCTGCTAAGCGGTGTACCAACCGGCTGTCACACGATAGTACATAGTAACGACATTTCATTTTTTCATATTATGCTTGTATCTTCGCTCTCCCCTTGCAGTGATGGGGACCGGAAATATCATGTCTGTTTTTCTCACCGTTAACTGTTAACCGGTGCGGTTGTCGGTTGAACATGAAATTGCCTGTCATGTTTTTTATGCCCTTTTTGCCTGGAGTTTATGTATATATAAACGAATGTTCTGTAATAAAGTTACTCAGCTGCTTTCATCCTGCCTTCTTAGTCACAGCCTCTCTCGGCTCGTCACATTGGAAGTCGACTCACTTCTCCCGCCTTCCATCATTGGTACTATGGAGGACTCCACGGAATTTGGCACCGCTCCATTGAAACTTTCGTCGTTCACCAGCGGAGAGGCGTTTGCTTGGTTTCAGCAGGCAGAAGTCCAGTTCCGCATCAAGGGCTCGCTCAACCACCAAAGCAGATTATGTTCTCGTGGCGATACCCGAGGACACCTTCCCGGAAATATCTGACTGGCTTTGTGAACAAGTAGAGACCCAAATAGCGTATGACACCCCCAAACATACCTTCCGCAACAGTACTTGCCGTTGCCAGCCGCCCATGTAGCAAAGCTTTTTCAGCTCTCTCAACAACCATTGGGGGACCAAAGGGCTTCGCTCTCCCTCAGGGAAATGACCAGTATCGCTTGCCTGCAGACGGCTCTCCTTGTGAGGTGAACCTACTTCGTGCCCTTTGGATACGCTGTTTACCCGAACCTGTACGCGCTGCCATACCCGATGTCGATAGTTTACCAATAAAAGACTTGATGAACAAAGCCAATGCCCTTATGTACAGCCACTTCACGACCTTCAAGACCTCCATCAATGCCTCCACTCCTGACAAAGAGGACGCCTATTCAACGTCAACCGAAGCTGACATGAATGCTGTAGGACATTCACGCCTACCCCGTGACGAGCCGGAGCGGGGACAAAGCCACCCATCACCCACCACTCGCTCGCGCCCCAACCAACGACTTCTACAGCTACTTACTACCGCCCATCGGCCGCAGTTTTCCTACAACCACTTTTCTTTTAACACGATGCAGGAACGGGCGTGCAATTTTTGGTAGACACAGGTGCTTGTCATTCTCTTTTGCCAAGGGAACTCTTCAGGACACGACGTAGTTTGTCTATGTCTGCCGATGTCTGCCTGGTAGCTGCTAACGGATCTGTGATACCCACCTACGGTTACAAGAACCACACATTATCGTTTGCAAACGGTAAATTTAATTGGAAGTTTCTCGTTGCTGATGTCACATTGCCAATCCTCAGCGTGGATTTCCTCTCTCATTTCCACCTTCTGGTCGATGTTGCCCACAGACAATTGGTCAACGCAGACTCGTATCCCCTCCAACCTCGCTCTCCACATCAGTGCACCCACGGATGCCTACGCCCACCTCCTCATGTCGTACCCGGAAGTTTTCCGTCCAGAATTTCGCCAAACGCCCACGGCTCCTGCCAAGCACGGTATTTATCACCATATCAAGGCGACGGGACCCCCAGGCTTTGCAAAATTCAGACATCTGGCACCGGAACGATTGGCAGCCGCCATACAGACGTTCGCCGAAATGGAGGAAATGGGCCTTTGCCAAAAGGCCTCCAGCCCATGGTCGTCACCCTTACACATCATTCTGAAGAAAGACGGCTCCCTCCGCCTGTGCGGGGATTACAGGTGCCTGAACATGCAAACAGAACCGGATCACTACCCCCTCCCAAACATCGCCGACGTGACCACCTACCTGCACAAAGCGAAGGTTTTCTCCACGCTCGACCTCCTGAAGGGGTATTATCAGGTGCCAATGAACCCAGAAGACATCTCCAAGACCACCATTACCACTCCGTTTGGTACATACACCTTCAATTACTCCTGTTTTGGCCTTCGTAATGCTTGAGCCACTTTTCAACGTCTCATGATGGCATCTTAGGGGACCTCCCTTTTTGTGTATGTTATGTGGACGATATACTTGTATTCTCTCCCTCAAAAGCAGAAAACCTCCGTCACCTGCGCACCGTGCTCGACCGCCTGCAACAAAACGGCCTCGTAGTCTGGTACGATAAATGTACCTTTGGCGCCAACGAAGTGTCATTCTTAGGGCACCGCATCACTCCTGAAGGAGTCCATCCCCTCCCTGAGAAGGTAGCAGCCGTTCAGAACTTCCCCACACCCTTGACCGTCAAAGCTCTGCAGGAATTCTTGGGCATGATCAACTATTATCACCGTTTTCTGCCAGCCATTGCCGCCACTCTTGCTCCTCTCTACGCCTCCCTCAGGGGCAAGCCAAAAGACCTGAAGTAGGGTCCCCTTCAAGGATCGGCCTTCTGCAATGCAAAGGTCCTATCAACCGCTGCAGCTCTCACTTTTCCTATCCCACATGCCCCTCTACTTCTCTCCACTGATGCTAGCGACATCGCTAATGGTGCAGTACCCGAACAGGTGGTCAACGGCTCGCCCCGCCCATTGGCCTTCTTCAGCAGAAAACTGTCTAAGGCAGAATTAGGTTATTCTACCTTCGATCGCGAATTGCTGGAGGTGCACTTGGCTGTCCGTCACTTTCGCCATTTCTTAAAAGGTACGCCCTTCGTCATTCGCACAGACCGCATGCCTCTGGTGCATGCCTTCACTCAACAGTCTGATGCCTGGTCCGCCCGTCAACGCCGATATCTCTCCGCTGTGGCTGAACACAATTGCATCCTTCAACACGTCCCTGGGAAAATGAATCCCGTTGCTGATACCCTGTCAAGAAACACGTTGGCTGCCGTTCAACTGGGATTGGATTACAACGCCTTGGCTGAAGCCCAACGACAGGATCCAGAGTATCAAGCATGTAGGACATCCTGCACATCCCTCCGTTGGGAAGACATCCCCCTCGATGACGCCATCACTACTCTCCTCTGTGACGTCAGTACTGGTAGACCGCGACCTTGTATTCCTGCTCCCATGCGCCGACAGGTGTTTGATTTCATTCACGACCTTTCTCATCCCTCGGGCCATTCTACTGCACAGCTGCTGAAGACGAAGTTCATTTGGCACAGCATTCTAAGGATGCTAAGGATTGGGTCCGCGCCTCTACTTCTTGCCAAACTTCCAAAGTACATCGACACACAGTTTCAGGAGTGGGCACCTTTCCTCAACCTCAGCGTCGTTTCACCAACATTCACGTCGACGTTGTAGGCCCCCTACCCACATTACCAGGACATCGTTACCTGTTTATCATTATCGACCGCTCCACTCGTTGGCCTGAAGCCATTCCCATGGAAACTGCAACGTCCACCTCATATACATCTGCCTTACTCTCAGGATGGATTGCAAGATTTGGTATCCCTGAGCATATTACTTCTGACAGGGGTACCACTTTCACCCCTCAATCGTGGACATCATTAGCAAACCTCCTGGGCATCACCCTACATCAGACAACTGCCTACAACCCCCCTGCCAATGGAATGATTGAACGTTTTCATCGCACCCTCAAAGCAGCTTTGATGTCCCGCTGCAAGGATTCCAACTGGTTTACTCAGCTTCCCTGGGTCCACTTGTGACTAAGGATCACTCCTAAAGACGCCCTCGATGTCTCGGCAACTGAAATGGTGTATGGTGACCCGTTGGTCATTCCTGCCGAATTTACTCCGTGCCGCCAGAATTACAAGCCCCCAGCGAAGCATCACATACCAACAGACTTGCACTCTGTTACACACGTCTTCCTACGCAACAACACTAGGAAGCCACCGCTAACGCCCCCTTACACGGGCCCTTCCCTTGTGATCCGACGCAGTCTGAAAGCATTCCTATTAAACATTCGTGGAAAAGAAGACCGGGTCTCCATTGATCGTCTAAACCCTGCTTATCTCCTGCCAGATGACCCGCCTACAGTTCGCTTCTCTAGATCAGGGCGCCCTATTTAACATGTACAGTATGTCACTTTTAGGGGGGAGCCATGTACCAACTGTGTGTCACACATTTCATTTTTTGTTTATATTATGCTTTTATCTTCGCTCTCCCCTCGCACTGATAGGGACTGGAAATAACATGTCTGTTTTTCTCACTGTTAATTGTTAACCGATGAGGTGGTCGGTGGAACATGAAATTGCCTGTTATGTTTTTTATGCCCTTTTTGCATGGAATTTATGTATATATAAACGAATGTTCTGTAATAAAGTTACTCAGTTGCTTTCATCCTGCCTTCTTAGTCACAGCCTCTCTCGGCTTGTCACAGCGGATTGCTGCCTGGGCTACATTTCTAAGTTCCTCCATTGTGCAGTCTTTCTTTGCTCTTAGAAGCTTGGTATATCTGAAGGTTGCTACTGGTTTCTTCCAAGGTGGAATGTGTAGTGCGCCCAGTACTGAGTCTGAGCTTAGCTGCATGATATCCTTAGTTAGGCCCAGGTTCTTTATGTTGTTACTATGGTCTTTGCCATAGGAGCTTGGGGTTTGAACCTCAGGGTGCTTTGATAGTACCCTCCTTTGGTTAAAGAGTCTCTGTCTGAGAGGAACATCTTTGCAAGTATGGATGCATTTCTCTGTGCAATCCTGTCTTCAAGGGATGGTAGTCCAGTCTCCATCCCTATGTTGCACAGTCTTGTCCATATTGGGGCTCCTAGCATGAGCCTCATGGCATTGTTTTGAATTACCTCTTCTGAGGCTTTTTGAGTGTCTGTCAAGTTTGTAAGGGTTAGAGCGGCATAGTCCACTAGCGTTCTGGAACATGCTAGGTAGTACTTCTTTTGAACATGCTCATTTGCTCCGTCATTGAGTTTAGTCATGTATCTCATGGCTGCCAGTTTGGCATCTGCTTTTTCTTTGAGACACTTGATTTCCTTCTTGAAGGTGAGTTGCTTGTCTATTACAACTCCCAGGTATGTGTAACTGTTCACCCATTCTAGGGAGCTCCATTCCTATTGTGAGTGGATGCAGGGAGTTTGGGGCTTTGATTGTCATAGCCTTGGTTTTGCCAATGTTTATTTTCAGTCCAAGCTCATTGGACTTGTGACTGATGGCATTCAGTTCTAACTGCATTCTGATCCTTCTGACTGGTCCTCGAGCTATTACACATATGTCATCCGCATAGATAAATATCTCTACTCCTTCAGGGAGTTGGAGTGAGGCTATATTTTCCATGAGGATGTTGAAAAGGAGGGGGCTGAGAATCCCTCCTTGTGGTGTGCCATTTTCCAATTCATGGAAAGTCGAAATCCCTCCTTGGAATTTGACTCTAGCTTGTCTGTCTAGCACGTAGTTTTTAGTTCATGCTAGTAGGTGACCTTTTACTCCTTTTCTGGCCACTGACTGCAGCATTGCTGCTGGGCTTGCAAACTCAAAAGCTTTTTTAAAGTCTATGAAGAACTACTGTTGCCCTCTTTTGATTGATACAGCTGAGAACATCAGTAATGCATTCAGAAGTTGCAAATCCCTCCTGATATGCATACAGCTGTTTGTGTAGGGGCCAATTTTGCATTTCATTCATTTCAGAACCATTTTTCCTCCTGTCTTTTCCGTGCAGGATACTAAGGCTATTGGTCTGGGATTTCCTGGATCCTTTGGCTTGGGGATCGGCTGTGTGTCTTGTTGCCTCTAGGGTTGAGGCCTTGTGTGCTCAAGGTGTGTTCTGTTCATCAACCTCAGGAATGCTGTTTCTCCTGCTGGACCCATGTGTTTGATCATTGTGTAGGTGATCCTGTCTGCTCCTGGCGCAGTGTCTTTTCCTGTCTTGTGTACTGCCCTCAATCCCTCAATTGTGTATGGGGTGTCTGTGTCATCGTGTAGCTGGCAGGCTGTGTTAATTTCCTCCCACCTGGCTGGCGCCAGTTGCTCTTGCAGCATTCTGGTTTCAGGGGAGAGATTAGCTGATACTGTTCTGTTTGCAAAGGCTGTTGCAATTCTTTCTGCCTCCTCTTGTGGGTGTGGGTGTGTTGCAACTGATGTCTTCTTTTTTTCCGGCTACTCTGTGTAGCCATTTCCATAACTCTGTGAGTGTTGTGTACTGTGACAAGTTTGTACACCATTCCATCCATTTTTCTATTTTTATTTAATTGGTTCTTTGTTGTATTTTATTTTTAACTATTTGCAGTAGATCTCTATTTTCTACTGTGGATCTTCTTCTTTAGATTTTTGTGACCCTATTTAGCCGTGCTTTTAGTCTCTTGACTTCTGGGCAGCAGTACCAGGAGTCCTTGTATGTGTGGTTACCTCTTGCTGCTTTAGGGGCATTGCTTTATTAGCTGCGTAGTGAAATGCATCAACTAGGTCTTTCTCTAGTTGATCTATGTCCTCTGGAGGATTGTAGCTTACTGCCCATTCCTCTATGGCTAGTTGAAAGCAGACCCAGTCTGCTAGGTCTTGATTCCATCTTGGTGGAGGTGGTGGAACTGGAGGTAGCTGTTGTATCTCCAATTCTGTTACTGTGACAAAGTGGTCACTAATCAGGGTTGAGTGCACTCGCCACTTGGGTAGGTGTCTTATTGCTGTTGCCCTCTTAATGAGAGAATGCCTTGATGAAGTCATTGAGTTTCAGCACGGCATATCATTCCCGTGCTGAAACTTGGTGACGGGCAAGAGGGCTCTCGAACTTGGGGAAATTGCTCCCCAAGTTCTAATCTAAATTTTTCTCCCTTTCCTCTATTTCTTCTGCTCAATATTACTTGGACCTTCTCCTGATTTTATCAATTTTCTTTTGTCTTGCTGTTCTAACTCTATGAGTATTATTTCTCTTAAGTATATATATATATATATATATATATATATATATATATATATATATATATATATATATATATATATATATATATATAAATATATATATAGATATATATGTATATATATATATATATATATATATATATATATATATATATATATATATATATATATATATATAAATATATGTAGATGTATGCATATATACATACATTTATTTTATTTGTTCATTTATTTGTTTATTTTTTTTTATTTATTTAATTGGCATGGATATTTCCACATTCGTTATTACTGCCTGCTTAGATGAATAGGAGAAGAGATCACGGTTGGGAGGTATTTGCATTCAAAGCTATATATGAGATTATTGGATGATCTCAGCCATCCCAAAGGTGGTTTGAACCTTTTTGGCGGAACTACTCTCAAGGGTTCGGAATCCAGGGGGATCCAATCCTTGAGGTGGGACTCTTGGCTTCTGGCCGGAAGCCCATAATTACAGATATGGGGAGGATGATTCCATATTTCCTTGGTCTCAGTCCTAACAGGCGGGTTTAGCTTACACACGTGCCTCTATATCTGTTTTGATGCTATCCTTCGGGTAGGGTATGGAGTGGACAATTTGGGAAGTATGCTCTCATTGTACCGATAGTGGAGAATGCAAATTTCCTTTCCAACATATGATATTTTCTTAAAATTCTCTAGCAGGTAAACCAACAAAACAACAACAAAAACAAAAAAAATACCACCCTTAAATATGGACCCTTCAAATACTGACTCCCCATCCCCTGGATTTGGTGACTCCCCTCCCCCCCCCCCCCCGGGATTGTTAACGACTGCTGCTACTGTAATTAAGGAAAATTCTGTTGACGACCTTCGAACTAAAAAAGGACCACTCTACTGATGTTAAAAAATCTAGCAATTTGGGTAACACAAGGTAACTACGATTCCTTCATGTTTCCCAATTCCATTAGAGACAAGTTATGATGATATATACAGAGCATTTGAGTCCTATGGATTGATAAAGGAATTAAGGATGAGACTCGTAGATGAAAAATGGGACTCTTGGATATCTTTTGATAGTCATGATGAAGCGTTTAATGCCATTAGTAATATTAGTAGTATCAAAATTAACCAATTGAACATCATGGGAGCTCTTTGTGATAAGGTCCCAAAGGAATTGGATGTGTACAAACCTGCTGATTGGTTTGAAAATGAGACAAATGTACCCATGCCTTCACAGAGAAAACCCAAACCACCAATGTGGCTTGTAGCTGAACCTAAAGGGATAATAGGAATTTATTTTAAAATATGTAAGTTTATTCAGAAAAAAAGTAGGAACCATTGCACCGGGGATACATCTCGTTTTGGGAAAAATAGTTAATTCATCCATGCCAAATCTTCGACTCAGTCTGCAATACTATCTAACTTACAGACAGGCAGTGATGAAATTACATTGGAAATGAAACCTCGTCTAAATTTTAGTTATGGAAGGGGAGTGGTCTTTTATAAAGACCTGTACGAATTTACTGAGGAGGAGATCCTTTCTATGTGTCCAATAAATGTATGGAAAGTGCATAAGGTTCCTGGAACATCAATGATTAAACTTAATTTCCAGGATGCTGATGTACCTCTCCATATTGTTATTGAAAATGAAAGGATTAAAGTTCGGCCTTTCAAACAAAAGCCCCTGCAATGCTTTAATTATTTTAAATTTTGACACCCATCCAAAGTTTGCAAAAATAAAAAAAGTGTGGTATTTGCTCCAAAAATTATCATGGAAAATGTACACTTGAGGCCAGGTGTTCAATCTGCAATTTGAATCATAAGTCAACTGATAGGAGATACCTACTGTATAAGTTGGAGGAAGCTGCCCTAAACAAAGCAAGTTTAGAACATATAAGTGTGGGACATGCAAAAAGACTGTTGAATAAATCAACCAGCTATGCAAAGGCCTTAAAATCAAAGGGAAATTTACCACAGGATACTTCAAACCCACCTAGCACTGCCAGTAATCCTAAGAAAAGAAATACAACTTCTGATAATAAAGTACTGCATGACAAGGTAATCATATTGTCTTCTGAGGCTCTGCCACAGTGTATTAAAAATGGGTCATTGCCCATTTCTGTACAGCCTTCGTCCCCCATTACCAGCAATAGTACTAACCTCTCTCAGGCCATGTCCTTGCCTAATCAGAAAAGAGATAGACCTCCATCTCTCTCACCCCCTTCCATAAGAAATATCAAAATTACGGCGTCAAATAAATATGATACTTTGTCTGTTGATGTTCCTGATCAACTGGAAGTCGATTTAAATAAATTGGAAATTAAAGTGGAGGTCCACCAACCTCCTCAACAATCAAATCAAAAAGACAAAAAGAAAATCATAAATGCTAAACCCAATCTATTAAGACCCTCTTTAATAAAACCACCTGGAAATAGTGTTAGATCAAAAACTGCTAAGGGGGAGACTCCATCAACGGGGTCTACCAAATAGTCAGGGTTTAAGGGCCAAATATGAAGAACTTAAGCTCCTTATTCATGAGCATTCCCTCATAATTATTTGTCTACAGGAGAGTAAACTTGATCATAATACTCCTTGTCCTCCCAAATACATTAGTTATAGGACACCATATGATCTCCAAGTGGGGAGCCATGGCGGAAGTCTCATATACATTTGTCGAGATGTTCCCCAAGTTTCTCTGTCTATTCGTACACCTCTGCAGGCAGTGGCTGTACAGATTGATATTGGGAGAAAATATACAATTTGTTCTCTGTACTTGCCTCCAATTGATAACATTTTGTATGATAACTTAGTAGAGGTGATTCAACAACTCCCTCAACCTTTTCTTTTACTTGGAGATTTGAATGGTAGACCTCCTTTGTGGGGTGATGTTTTAGCAAAGACTGGGGGAAATATCATATCATCAATTGTGGAAAATGAAGATGTAGGACTCCTTAATACAGGAGAGCCCACAAACTTTCATGTCCAGACAGGTACCTTGTCATGTATTGATCTATCAATCGTAAGCTCTAATTGCCTTCTCGACTTCGATTGGAGGACATTAGATGAATGGCATACTAGTGATCATGCACCCATCATTATAAACACTAACAATGGTCCACCTTTACAGAGATCGCCACGATGGAATCTTGACAAGGCGGTCTGAGATAAATTTCGTGAGCTAAGCAAAATTGAGGGGGATGCAGGACAGGTTGAAAATATTGATGATGCCATAGACCTACTGAATGGAACTCTCCATACAGCAGGAGTCAATTCAATTCCCAAAACAACAGGGTTATTCAAACGACGACCAGTCCCGTGGTGGTCTTCAGAACTAACTGCCCTGCACAGAGCCACAAGAAGATCTCTAACACGATTGCATAGACACAGAACTGATGAGAATTTAATTATGTACAAGAAATGTAGAGCACAGTTCCGTCATGCCATGAAAGAAGCTAGGTGCCAGTCATGGATGTCTTTTGTTTCCTCCATTACCAGTAGAACACCGCCATCTTTTGTGTGAAGGAAAGTAAAAAAGATAGCTGGCAAATTCACCCCCAACCCACCACCAGTGTTGAAGGTGAATGGTCAGTATGTAACTGAAGCGAATGAAGTTAGCAATGCCCTGGCTAATCATTTTTCAAGTGTGAAGGATCCCCTAGTCACCAGTATAGGAGCATTGAAGAAAAGAAAATTTTAAATTTTGCATCAAGAAAGGAAGAGTCGTATAATTCTCCTTTTACTGAAAGAGAATTTGATTCCGCACTTGCTCATTGCAACGATACAGCCCCTGGGCCCGATGGAATTCCATATGCAATGATGAAACATGTACATTTTGATACAAAGTTATTTATTTCAAGCATTATTAATAGAATAAGGCATGATCATAATTACCCAAGTGTTTGGGAACTAGCCATCATTTTAGCCTTTTTAAAACCCGGTAAGGACAAGTTTTTAGCAGCAAACTATCGTCCTATTGCATTGACATCTTGTTTATGTAAAATCATAGAGAAGATGGTCAATGCAAGGCTGATGTGGTACATTGAAAACAAGGGTATTTTATCACCGATTCAGTGTGGATTCAGGAAAATGCAATCAACGACTGATGTGTTGATACGACTTGAGTCTTCTATTTGTGAAGCGTTTGCTTCCAAACAGCACCATGTGACAGTATTTTTTGACCTTGAAAAGGCATATGGTACCACATGGAGATATGGTTTAATTAAAACCATTCATGAAATGGGATTGAAAGGAGAACTGCCACTAATCATTCAGGTATTTCTTTCACATAGAGTTTTTCAAGTGAGAGTGGGGGAAACTCTATTAGAGAGTAAATACCAGGAAGAAGGAGTTCCTCAGGGTAGTGTGCTGAGTGTAACCCTTTTTGCACTAGCAATTAATGGGATATCCTCAGTCATTCCCCGGGATGTTCTCTCAACATTATTTGTGGATGATCTCTCCATATTATTTGCTGGAGCTAGAATGGCAATGGTTGAGAAAAAAATACAACTCTTAATTGACAAAATTATCCAGTGGGCCAATATGAATGGATTTAAGTTCTCGACAAGTAAAACTACAATTGTCCATTTCTGTCGTATCCAGGAATTACATACCGACCCGGATATATATATTAAAGGTCAACGGATCCCATGTGTAAGTGAAGCTAAATTTTCAGGTTTGATATTTGATTGTAGGCTTACATGGGTTTCTCACTTAAAAGTGTTAAAAGCTAAATGTCTTGAGGCTCTGAATCTTTTAAAAGTATTGTCTCATACATCATGGGGGGCAGACTATAAAACTATTTTGAAATTATGCAAGACCTTAATTTTTTTTCCAAAATTAGTTATGGATGTGAAATATACTCCTCAGCCAGCCCAAGCCGATTAAAGATATTAGATTCAATACATCATGCTGGTATGAGATTGTCCACAGGAGCATTTAGAACTTCGCCTATCCCAAGTCTCTTTGTTGATGCTGGAGAGTTACCTCTAAACCATTAAAGCATGTCTTCTATTAATCGGTATTGGTTTAGGTTACAAAGACTCCCCAACTCTTTAGCTTTTCAGACTGCAAGCCTTGTAAGGCACTCAACATACTTTGAGTCGCTCCCAAAATATCCTCAACCTTATGGCTTTTGGTGAAACGATTATTAAACAGTCTGGATATAATTAGAAGTAAGGTACTTCTATTCAAGGCATCATCAACGCCTCCATGGAAATTACTAGGGATATCTTTTTGTAAATAATTTATTGAAGTTAAGAACATGTTGAAGAACATAGAGGATCGACTTATATATATACCGATAGCTCCAAATCTGCTGCTGGCGTTGGATTTGGAGTACATAGTAATTTTTTTAATTTTAGAGGTGCACTTCCTCTAACAGCTTTCATATTTACTGCCGAACTGTATGGCATATTAACCGCTATTGAGAAAATAGCGTTGGAGAAGGAGGGTAATTTTACAATTTTTAGTGATGCAAGGAGTGTCCTTCAAGCTTTAGAAGTTTTTAATTCTAGTAACCCTTTAGTTTTAAAGATTTTAGAATGGCTTTTTATTATTGGACGTAGAGGTATAATAGTTCGATTTTGTTGGGTTACAGTACATGTAGGTGTGTCTGGGAATGAGAAGGCAGATTCACTGGCAAAGAATCCTGCATCCGAGTTGCTGCCAAGAGGGTATCCCATTCCGTGTAAGGATTTCCTACCTAACATCAAGAAATTGCTTTGCAATAAATGGTAACAGCACTGGGATAATCTAGATGGCAATAAAATGAGAGAAGTAACAAATGTCATATCTCCTTGGAGGTATGACATGATGCTCCAAAAATGGGAGACTTCTCTTTGTCGTCTCCGTATTGGTCGCACTCGGTTGACACACGAATTTCTGTTGAATGGCCAACACCAACCGTATTGTGACGACTGTTTAGTACCTCTAACAGTGAGGCATTTGTTGACCGAATGCCCCAATTATAACAACTTAAGGAATAGATATTTGTTTGAGGCTCGAGGTGAGGATGGCAGGTTCATCCTTGCCAAGATTCTTGGACATGATGTGTCCTACTATGCAAGTGGCATTTTTAGATTTATTTCAGAAGCAGTTCTTTTGAAAGCTATCTAACTTTTATTATGGCATTCAACTTTTATGGTTTTAATTGAATAATATTTAATTTTTTTATATATATAAACTAAATGATATCGGCGTCAATGACCTTAGATGCCAGAATGCCTGAAAACTTTAAATCAATCAATCTTATTGCTGTTGTGGCAAATGTCAGATCTAGTCTGCCTCCTCTTAAGTGTGTAGGTTGCCCTGTGTTTAGAAGGGTGACTCCTTCAAATTCCTCCAAGGCTTAGGCTATGTGTTCCTCTGAAGGGTTTGTCATTGACAGGGATGATAATATGAGATGATGTGCATTAAAATCCCCATATATAAGTGTCAGTGTTCTTTCTGCATGAGCAAAGAGTTGTGTCAGTTGCAGCTCTCCTCTGTCTTCCCAGTTTATTTTCCTGTATATATATTAGTGTGCTACTGTTGTTAACACACATTAAGTATGTTAGTTTGTATGTTACATCTTCAATTAAAGTCAGGTAATGTAACTTTAAAATGGTTTATTCATTAAAAACAACAGTGTTAACATCTCCATCACAGGAGTATAGCTGGTTTGGTCGGATGACCATTCCATATGATGTATTGATAAGAACTGGCTAAAATATCGATATCACAGATATCGTATAGTCAGTTATCTCAGCATTTAAACACACAATGTAAACTAAACATTAGTATAGGAAGACACCTGCATCCGGTGGCGACACAACTCTTTCTCACAGTTCGTATTTGTGTTTATTCTTCATAAAAATGTTACATTGCTGAGATATGCTATTCGCATCCGGCTATGATCTGACTACAGCACTTCTCACACTAGCTTTTACTTCCACAATGACGTATTACGTCATGTGTTTTAAACATGTAATATATGATTATTACATAAGTTCGGCCAGCTATCTCAATTTTTTAAAAAAAATTAACAACATGTCAAAATATGTTTACTAGGAGTGTGACTGGATATATGTATTATTCTTTGTTTAACTTTAGCCATGAGCAAATGAGGATGAAAAAAAGGCACATGAGAAAAAAATAATAACAATAATGCATATGAACAGATATTACCAAAGTAAAGAAAAAATGTATGATAAATACAGATCACATATATGGTACATTGCTAGCAAATGATTATATGGTACCAAAAAAAAAATACTGAAATACATATGATTCAGTAACTCTGTTAAAGAATAATTGTTACCTTTGTCAGAAATATAGATTATTATAATACGGTAATTAATGAAAATATTTGTTACCTTGGTAAAGATACAATTTTAGTGCACAAACACGAATTCCTGGTACGTACACGTACCACGGTTTCGTACACATATATATATATATATATATATATATATATATATATATATATATATATATATATATATATATATATATATATATATATATATATTTATATAGGGCTTATATATTTTATTAGATGCCCATAGATTCTGTTTTTTTTTTTTTTAACATTCCGGCTTATATATTTTATTAGATGCCGAAAAAATTATTTATTTTTTAAATGTTTTTTAAAAATGCAAATGTTCTATAGTCTCTTCGATTACATATTACTAGCGTACTAACTGCTTTTCGTACACAACACTTTTCCAAGACAATTTTACTCCTTTGAGCGAATGAAGGGGCCACTTTCAAACGGCTTTAAATTGAATTAAATAAGGAGTTTTGTCTGGACATGGCAAAACGTTCTGTTTGAGCTGCAAACTATTGTACTTTAACCTACTCCAAACAAAAATGTTAACGGCGATAAACATCATCACCGTCACAACTGTTCCTGCTAGTAGTATGGGGTGAAGAAATTCTTTATAAGTCGGTGACGGGTGGTCCATATCGGTCAATTTCATGAACCGCTTGACTACCTGTTTGTTGTATGGGAGAGGTAAAGATGGAACCGTTGTTGACCACGTGAAGTTCGCGAAGTAGGCTCGTTCTCTGATGATGGTCTTGTTACCCTTCACCATGGAATTAGGGGATGTCCCGATACAACCATCTGCTGCAACGAAGATTTGGGAATAGGACGTGGATCCGTCCGGGCATGATACATTGAAGCCGGCCTTGTCGTATCGTATCCACAAGCCGTTGTTCAGTCTGCAATTGAACTCATTATTGTCAAAGGGATAAAGCTTATCCGGACAATTTTCACTTGTATGAGAGAGAGCACCGTCTAGCACTATACCTAACTCGCATGAATCCATTAAGTTTTTATGGAATTCAAATGAGTCAGCTGTACATATTTTTCTATCCATTGCGTCTGAACAGTGAGTTAATTGATTTAAGTCCTTAATGACCGTATATGTTTCCTTGTCTGGGGAAATCAATACGTGTCCTGTCAAACTGGATATTACTGGATTTGAGTGATTCATCATGAAAGTCGGAAATGGTGATATCCTGTAAGATTGCCAGGCATCAGAAGAATCAAAAGGAATTGTAATCATAATCCTGTTATTTTCAATGCTTACTGTAATTAGGCTGTAATAAAATTCTAACCTACGTGCGTCTAACAAAGGAATATAGCCTAGTTTCTCCCGTCCATTCTCCACAATTAACTTTAAGTATTTTATTGGCAACAAATGGTGTGACAGTACACCTTTAGTAGCTAGCGTGATACCTTCCACATAATCTTTTGATTTCTCAATGAAATGTGCAATTCTGTTATGTATGTGATCTATTTTTGAATCATAATACGTTAACGTTGCCAACAAATCCTGTACTTCCATAATCTGATTGATATTACTTGAATGTTCATTTACTAAACTCATAATTTGATTGATTGAAGCTAACTGATTCCTTAGTTCTGACATAATCAATTCATCTTCATGAGTCAAGAACTCAATTTTCTTATTTTGATTACTAATCTTAAGACGATTGGAAATTCCTAAACCTAAACTTGCAATAGACCCAAAGATGTTTAGTGCAGCAAAAATAAACGGGATACGTTTCTCAATATTTTTGTGTCCTACAGTCCACATCAAAAGGTCACGAGCCAAAAATTCTGTCTCGTAAGTCTTATTTTGCAAGTCATCAGATAGCATCTTTGCAACTTTTAGTGTCGATCCAAGCGAACTTTCTGTATTCAAAGGAAAATGTCTTTCATGCAATTCATCTAATGAGACAGCAAACCTTGAAATGGCGCTTTTTAAGCTAGTGACATCATTCTCTGGGAGAAAAATTGCTTGCATTCGTACTTCAACTACTACGTTACTTGATGTAATAAAAACGTCTTGTCTTTCAATTATAGTGCCATATTTAAAATCTATACTTTTAGTTTTAGAGGTCATCCCACATGAGAAAAATGTCTGAGCGAACAATATCACTCCCATCAACAAAAAATTCATCTTGGAAACCTGTAACGAGAAAAATATATGTAATTACTCCTGTATTAAGAAGAAAAACTTTTAACATACAATGTGTAAAAAAAAATAAAAATCTTTCCCTCACTTCTTTCCCTCTTATTTTAATTTGTTATGTGAGCCAATGGTACGATTCTCTCATCAGTGGGTTGGGATACGTTTTGAACTCTAAACCTATTGGCCGTTAATGTTTCCAAAATGTTAAATGGGCCTTCAAACTTAGGTGTTAGTTTATAATTGAGTCTTTTACGTACATTTACCTGTATGTATACATTATCACCCTCGGTATATGTTTTAGTTGGCTTCGATATTTTATCATGATTCCTTTTCATTATGATTTGTGATTCTTCTAAATTCTTTCGAAGGATATCAAAACGACTTTTGCTTGCATTTATATATTCTTTTAAAGGATTTGATAGATTAGTTGTAGGCGTTAATACATGGAAAGGCGTTCTAACTGGGGTACCATACAATGCTTCGTGCAGTGACATTTTAATTGATATATGATATGAATGATTCAGAGTACTCAGTACTGCAGGTATTGCAATATCCCAGTTGGGGTCTGATCCCCCTAGTGTTACTCTTAATATATTTAAAACCTTCCTATTTGCTCTTTCCACTAGGCCATTCGACTCTGGGTGATATATCATGGTATTTATTTTCTTTATGCTAAGGAATTCACGCAATGAGGTAAGAAAGTGATTATTAAATTCTCCACCCGAGTCTGAGATTATCATGTGTGGAATTCCATGTTTACAAATGTAACACTAGTAAAACTTCCTAGCGCATTCAATCGCAGTTTTAGTTTTAAGCACTATTAGTTCTGTATATTGAGTTAAAGCATCTACAATTACTAAGAGGTGCTTATTTCCTCTGTCTGACTCGTAAAAGCCTGTTAACAAATCTAAATGTATTCTTTCAAAGGGTTGATTGGGCACGGGATAAGCCCCTAAGCTGACAGGTGTTTTCGTATGCCCTTTGTTTCCTGACATGTGCGACAATTAGCTATGTGTTTTTTTATATCTGTAAGCATCGTATGCCAATAAAACAATGATTTGGCTTTCTGTGACATTAATGAGAACCTCGGGTGTCCATGCAATGGATTTGCATGCAACCAATTCAGGACAATGCAAGTAAGTGAGATTGGTACCACTACCTGGTCGTTAGTTACATGTGGTGTATTGCAGGTTTTCCTTGTCACAGTCCTACACAGAATATTGTCATTGATTATATAATTCTGCTGCTTATACTTTATATATTCCTTTTCCTTATGATTGCCTTTCAAAGCATTTATAATTGTTTCTAATTTCTGATCTTTTCTTTGCTCAGTCTGTAATAATTCAGCACTCCAGCCTAAATCTTCTTGTTCAGATATCGTTTTAACAATAGGCATGGATGTTGATATATCTATTAATTCAGCTAAAGGTTCCGTACAAGATGACACGGGGTTGCGTGATAATGCATCAGCAATGATATTTGCTTTCCCAGGTAAATACCCGATTCTCGCGCCAAAGTCTTGAATGATCAAATGCCACCGAGTTCGTTTGGGGCTGTGGTTGAAGCCTTTAAAGAATTCGGTTAGTGGTTTATGATCAGTAAGAACCTTAACGGGATAACCGTATATTATGGACTTAAAATGCACTAGTGAATTAACAATAGCTAGCCCTTCCTTGTCTATTACTGCATACTTACTTTCGGAAGTTCTCAGTTTTCGAGAATAAAAAGCTATCGGGAAAAATTGTTTATCATATTACTGAAGCAATACCCCACCTACTCCTAAGTCTGAGGCGTCTGTTGCAATGAAGAATTCCTTACCGAAATCAGGAAATTTTAAGATAGGAGAACTACACAGTTCATCTTTCAAGGTATTAAACGCCTATTGATGCTGCTCAGACCATATGAAATCTACGCCCTTCTTCGTAAGATCAGTTAAGGGAGCGGCTATTATTGAATAATTGCGTATAAAACGCCTGTAATATCCACTACAACCCAGAAATTGCTGTATTCCCTTGACATTAGTAGGTATGGGAAAATTACGGATAGCCGACACCTTATCATGGACTACTTTAAGACCTTGGCTTGACACCATAAAACCCAAATATATCAATTTTGTTTTGAAAAATTCACACTTACTAATCTTTACCCTTAAGTTATGTTGTCTTAGTCTCTGTAGTACTAGTTCTAATTTACGTAGATGTTCTTCTAAGGTGTTGTAAAAGATTACAAGGTCGTGCATATAGGCATGCAATATATCCCCTAGCAAGTCTCCAAACACTATGTTAATCATTCTTGTAAATGTTATGGGAGCACAACGTAAACCAAAAGGCATCCGTAAAAATTCATAATGTCCCCTGGCTGTGCTGAAGGCTGTGTATGGGATATTATCTTCTTCTAATGATATCTGGTGAAAGCCTTTAAGTAAGTCCAAACTGGTAACATATTTATTCTGACCTAACAAAGACAAAATATCGTCAGTACATGGCACTGGGAATCGATCAGGGATCGTCTCCTCGTTTAGACGACGGAAGTCTACGCAGATACGCCATGTTCGATCTTTTTTTGGTACAACTATTAATGGAAAATTATAAGGGCTGTTCGATTTCCTAATGACTCCTTCTTCTAGCATTTTACCTACTTCATCATTTATTTCATTCTGGAATTTCATAGGGAGTCTGTACGAGGGTACATAGATCATTTTCTGCTTGTCCTTTAACCTTATTTGATGCTCGATCACATCTGTTTTTCCTAAGGATCCATCCGTAGTGGAAAAAACATCATGATATTCAGTTAAAAGTCCAAAAATTTTCTGCTGAATTTCTTCGTCTTGAATGTCTTTTCTGATTTTATTTTTAATAGATTGCAAAAGGGATTCATCTGCAACTGATTGAGCGTGATTGATTTCAGCAACGGTAAGAATACGATGTTTATAAACTTCTACATCCAAGATATGTTGATTTTTGTGAATTACTAAAGTGGTATTTAAATGATTACAGACTTCAATATTACATTGTTGATGTGAGCCTACTGTATAAATAGCTTGTGTGACAGACAATCCGTTAGTTTTCAAAGTGTCGGAAAGGATTAATATTTCAGATCCCGGTAATGTTTTCTTTATTTGCACTATTAAATTCGAAGGTACGTTTGGCTCGATAGATTGCGTGCAAGATGATATTACGGGTGAACGAGAATTCTGCTGGGTCGCGTATATTATTTCTTTATTAGTGAGACAAGTTATTGGTTCTTCAACGTACGTTACGGTTACATTTGTCGTCTCCTTTTTATCCAAAACTGATTTTAAGCTATTAGAAGACTTATAGAATTTTCCTTTGATATACACGCCGTGCTTGGCAGGGGCTAAGATAATTTTTGATTGCCCATAGATGGGTATCCTATAATTACAGCTGGATACATATCAATGTTTTGTACAACAACAAATGTATCGGCAAACGTACTGACCTTGAACTGAACATGAGTTACGCCTATTACATTTAATTCATTATTTCCTATACCCGAGAGTCTCACTCCGGATTTTTCTATCGGAAAGTTCGAAAACAACAAATGATGTGTCCTCAAATCCATGATATTACGTGGACTACCAGAGTCAAAGAATAACGTAAAGGATTTGTGTTCTAAATTTACAGCATATAATATTGGTCATAACTCATTTTGGCTTATTATTGTATGAATTCATTGCAAATCTACGGGAGCATGCACTGATTTACTTAATTCGGCCGTGTGTTTCATAGGAAAATCTATTGCCTCACAATGATCTGATAAAACATTAAATTGATTATTCAATACCACTAATGTTGACAAGAATGACCTTGACCCAACATCACTCTCTTCCCCACTGGAGTTAATTATGTGGTATTTGCTTTGCTCTGCACATTCTGAAAATTAGTCTGACCTTGCGAGGTCTGATTTGACGACCCAGGCTCAGCGTTATTCGAAGAAGTGTTTGTTTGTTTCGGATTCTGAACTACATTGACGTTTGGCTGTTTCTTCTTATTAAAATGAGGATTTTTCTTTTTATTTCCATATGGAACTGACTGTGGAATTGACTGTGTATTTCTAGGATTCTGTTGTGTCTTACGGGAGTAGCACTGACTATATGAATGAGTCGAACTATTATGTATCGAACAGAATTTCGTTCTGCAGTCCGCGATCAAGTGACCTTGACGTTTGCAATCATAACACGTCATTCCCGCAACTTTATTATTAACTACATTTACTTGTTGTGGCTTTGTTTCATTTTTTGCAAAAACTTGAGTTAACATGGGATCAAGGTCAGGACACTTAGACATGTGTTTCTTTATCTGTTTATATACATCCAATTCCGTACTTGCAGGCGTTAACTTTTTATCAAAACACCGCATACGTTAAGAAATACACTTAATCAAGCCACTATGACTTGGCTTAATGTTATTGAGAGAGCAGCTCTCATAGCTGATAGGCTTAATGAATATCAAGATATTTTAGGTAATTCCACTTGGGTTACTAGAGATAACATCTCCGTGAAAGATTTTTTACGATTAATGTATTTAACTTGCATGACACTTATGTTGCCTGAAGCTTTAGGTAGTAGGTTGGCCAGGGCACCAGCCGCCCGTTGGGATACTACCACTAGAGAGGTATTGGATCCTTTGACTGGCCAGACAGTAATGCATTGGATCCCTCTCTCTGGTCACGGCTTATTTTTTCTTTGCCTACACTTACACAGAATAGTTTGGCCTATTCTTTACATATTCTCGTCTTTCCTCATACATCTGACAACAATGAGATACTTAACACATCTTCACCCAAGGGGTTAATTACTGTACTGCAATTTGTTCAGTGTACTTTCCTCTTGGTAAGGGTAGAAGAGACTCTTTAGCTGTGGTAAGCAGCTCTTCTAGGAGAAGGACACTCCAAAATTAAACCACTGTTCTCTAGTCTTGGGTAGTGCCATAGCCTCTGTACCATGGTCTTCCACTGTCTTGGGTTGGAGTTCTCTTGCTTGAGGGTACACTCAGGCACACTGTTCTATCTTATTTTTTTTTCTTCCTCTTGTTTTTTTGAAATGGTGTGTTGGGCAGGCTTAATAGAAGGGCCATGGATGCCTGGTGGTTTATCAAGAGGTTGTCTTTTCCTTTTTCTGATTATTTTTCTTCTCAAAACCATCCTTACTGTCCTCCCTTCAGTTGAAGTGGCTATCCTGGAGGGTATTTAGCCTTGCATGGTGTATCGGCTCCTCCATGTTGACCAGTTTTTCCGACTTTTTACTATAGTCTATGGGTATCATCAATCACTTTGTTTTTAATTCTGTACGTATTGTTTTTGTTATAATTCTTGTTAATCTAGTTTTTAAGTATGCTGTCTCTTTTTTATTTCTATTAATTCTTATGCTGTCTGGAGACATTGAGCGAAATCCGGGACCAGTACGTCCTAGATTTCGTCAATGTCGTCTTCTGTATTGCAATATTCGTGGTCTTCATGCAAATATCCAAGACCTTACAGTTGCGTCCAGACAGTATGATATTCTTTTGTGCTCAGAAACTTTGGTTTCTAATATGAGGCACTCATCTGAGCTCCTTATAACTGGTTTTAAGAAACCAATAATGTTGAAACGTGATGCCATCCCTAGGGCCAGGGGAATGGCGGTGTATATTAGGACCGAGTACCCTGCTTCTCATAAGTCCTGCTATCAATGTGGATGTCATGAGATCCAGGTAATAAAAGTTTGTGGCAGGCATAACAACTTTTATTTGTGTTCGATCTACCGGAATCCAGACTTAGATGATTCTATCTTCGATTGTCTTCTTACCATTATGGCTAAGATACAAGAAGATGATAGAAAGGCTTCTTTTGTCTTTGTTGGTGATTTTAATGCTCACCATAGGGAGTGGTTAAGTTCTATCTCTCCTACCGATCGCCATGGCTTAAGAGCTTTAGACTTTGCCTCTGAATCAGGCTGTGAGCAAATCATAAATGAAGCTACTCACAGGTCTGGTAATTGCTTGGACCTCGTATACACTGACTCCCCTGGCGTTATAACTAGTAAGGTTGGTTCTCCAGTCGGGACATCTGATCATGCCTTGATTTCATTATTAGTGAAGACTGAGCAGCCTGTCCCTGATATATCATATTCTTGTAAAATTTATATGAAATCCCAAGCAGACTGGAATGGGATTTTACATGATCTTTTGTGCTTGAATTGGTCACAATTATATAATAGTGTAGATCCTGTTGTCCCTTTGAATGAGAATCTAGTCAACATAATTGATAGGCGTATCCCTTCTCGTGTGCTAAGGTACCGAGTGAAGGACAAACCGTGGTTCAATGATGATTGCAGACGTGCTTATTTGGAGAAACAGGAGGCCTATCATCTTTGGAAGGGGAACAGATCAGATTTGACCTGGAACAACTATACTCAGCTTCGAGCTTTTGCTCAGAGAGTTTATGCCTCAACTGAAAAGGAGTACAATTTAACCATAAAAGAAACACTTTCTGGTACAACTCAGGAACATAAATGGTGGTCTACCCTTAAATCTGCACTCTTTGGTGTAGATGCAACAGTTCCTCCTTTACTTAAACCAGATGGCTCAGTCACTCACTGTCCAAAGGAAAAGGCAACCCTTTTGGCTGATGTTTTTGACAGTAAACAGAGTAATGAAAAACTTGAACTTCCTCTTTCCTGTTTTCCTGAGGCTAAACTAACTAGTTTAGCTTTTCGATCTCGTGAGATTAAAGCTCTGTTGATGGACCTTGATGCTTATGGAGGTGTAGACCCAAATGGTATTTTTCCTTTGTTTTTTATAAAGACAGCAGATTTCTTAGCTCCAAAGTTATCTGTTATTTTGCGCAAGTTAGCAAGAAGAGGAGCTTTTAGCACTAGTTGGAGAATTGGTAATGTTACTCCTCTATGTAAATGTGTTTGTGGTAGCTCAAGTCCCACTGATTACCGCCCAATTTCCATAACTCCCATATTATCTAAAGTTTTTGAACGTCTTCTGGCAAAACGTCTTAATAGGTTTGCTGAAGGTAATCATCTACTCCCTAGTTTGCAATTTGGTTTTCGTAAAGGCCTTGGAGCATGTGATGCCCTTCTTACAATCTCCAATGCTGTACAGAAATCCCTTGATTGTGGTCGGGAAGTTCGTATGATTGGCCTTGATTTTAGTGCTGCCTTTGACCGTGTTAATCATGAGGCCCTTGTTTTCAAACTGAAACAGTTGGGAGTGGGTGGGTTGTTTCTTAGCATTATTATTAATTTTTTAAGTAATAGATCTCAAAGAGTTGTTGTTGATGGGCACCATAGTGATTATAGGAACGTGATATCCGGTGTTCCACAGGGTAGTGTTCTTGGCCCATTACTTTTCATACTATATACACATGACATGTGGTTTGGCCTAGAAAACAAACTTGTTGCATATGCTGATGATGCTACTCTCTTTGCATCAATTCCATCCCCTGAATGTAGATCTGGGGTTGGTGAATCCCTTAATAGAGATTTAGCTAGAATTAGTGCATGGTGCAAATTATGGGGTATGAAGTTGAATCCTAACAAAACTCAAAGTATGATTGTAAGTAGATCAAGGACGGTGGCTCCTCAACATCCGGATCTCAGTATTGATAATGTTTCTTTAAATATGTATGACTCTTTCAAAATTTTAGGTGTGATTCTCGACAGTAAATTTACTTTTGAGAAACATATAAGGTCTCTGTCTTCTTCAATTGCACAAAAAATAGGCTTATTGAGAAAGTCTTTCAAGATTTTCGGTGATCAATCTATTCTGAAGAAGTGTTTTAATTCTTTCATTCTACCTTGTTTTGAGTATTGTTCTCCTGTTTGGTCTTCAGCTGCTGATTCTCATCTTAATTTGTTGGACAGAAACTTACGATCTATTAAATTTCTTATTCCTGATCTAGATATTAATCTCTGGCACCGTCGTTTAATTAGTTCATTATGCATGTTGCATAAGATTTTTCATAACTCTGACCATCCTTTACATTCAGATCTCCCTGGACAATTCTATCCTGTGCGTAATACTAGGCAGGCAGTTAATTCTAATAGCCAGGCCTTCTCCATCACGAGGCTCAATACTACGCAGTACTCCAGAAGTTTTATTCCATCTGTTACCAAGTTGTGGAATGATCTTCCTAATCGGGTGGTTGAATCAGTAGAACTTCAAAAGTTCAAAGTTGGAGCAAATGCTTTTTTGTTGACCAGGCGGACATGAGTCTTTTTATAGTTTATTTATGACATATTTGTTTTTGATGCTGTTAATAGTTTATATATGACATGTCTGTTTTGACGTTGTTACTGTTTTTAGAATGCTTTATTGTTAATTTGTTCTCTTCATTTATTTATTTCCTTATTTCCTTTCCTCACTGGGCTATTTTTCCCTGTTGGAGCCCCTGGGCTTATAGCATCTTGCTTTTCCAACTAGGGTTGTAGCTTGGATAGTAATAATAATAATAATAAGCCTATCAGCTATGAGAGCTGCTCTCTCAATAACATTAAGCCAAGTCATAGTGGCTTGATTAAGTGTATTTCTTAACGTTAATTCTACATCCAAGGCTTCTTCACCCCCATAGACCGCGCGTAACCTAACTTTGAAATCATCCCAGGTAACTGCTTCTTGAAATGAAACACCTCTTAAATACACACTTGCATCTCCCTTGGAAAAATCTATAAAACTTTTAGCTTCTTGTAATTGTACAAAAGGGTCTACGATTTGTTTGGCATTTAAATGGGCATCGACGGATGAAATCCATGACTCCACATTTTGAGGCAAGAACCCATTAACCCGACCCTGAAAAGGAAGGATTGCGGATCTAGCATTTACAAGCGTCACAATCGGGAGGGGGTTAACCTGTCCTGCTGTTGCGTTACTTGGTCCAGGGGCTGGGCTCACAGGGGGCGTCATGTTTACGGTATTTCTTTTCCTATCTCTTCGACCCCTTGCAATTCTATCAAAATATATATATGAATACAGACGTCCACTGCGTAAACGCATAAGCACTAAATGATAAAGATTATAACAAAATTCCCCAAAACAATGATACTAATACAAAGATATTTCCCGAGAATTTCTGAAAGAAAACGGAAAACAAAGATATTTCCCGAGAATTTCTGAAAGAAAACGGAACACAAAGATATTTCCCAAGAATTTCTGAAAGAAAACGGAATTAGCACAAAGAGAGAAAAAAAATTCTAGATGAGAATTCGGAGTTGAACACAGTTTCCTTTAGTGAAAGGAAATAGAAGATTAGCAAACAACTCACCCCAGTAATAATGGACTAACGACTCGTGATAACTACACCTCACTGCTCAATAATGAAATGAATAAGAAAATGTACTTGTACTTAGCTTATATGGTGTTGTGTGATGTTGTCATTTCCTCTCTCTCTCTTGATGTTTGGGTGAATGTTTTCGGTCCGATTTCCTCTCTCTCTCTTGATGTTTGGGTGAATGTTTTCGGTCCGATTTCCGTTGAATGTAGTGCTTCCTGGATATATTTTGTAAGCGTTGAACGTCAGTCCTTGGTTTTCTTAGGATGTTGATTGAAGATCCAGTTCATCAGTTTGTATGTATAACATTCATTAAATGTTTCATTCTTCGATGGACTATGATACTTAGTCAAAATTGTAGATTCATTACTGTTGATTTCTTGAAGATCTTTCTCTGGTTTTTAGAGTTTTATTTGCTGGTTCTTGAAGATCTTTCTCTGATTCTTAGAGTTTTTATTCGCTGGTTCTTGAAGATCTTTCTCTGATTCTTAGAGTTTTTATTCGCTGGTTCTTGAAGATCTTTCTCTGATTCTTAGAGTTTTACCACTGCCACCATTTATTAGTGTGCTACTATTGTTAACACACATTAAGTATGTTAGTTTGTATGTTACATCTTCAAGTAAAGTCAGGTAATGTAACTTTAAAATGGTTTATTCTTTAAAAACAACAGTGTTAACATCTACATCACAGGAGTATAGCTGGTTTGGTCGGATGACCATTCCATATGATATCGTATAGTCAGTTATCTCAGCATTTAAACACATAATGTAAACTAAACATTAGTATAGGAAGACACCTGCATCCGGTGGCGGCACAACTCTTTCTCACGGTTCGTATTTGTGTTTATTCTTCATAAAAATGTTACATTGCTGAGATATGCTATTCGCATCCGGCTATGATCTGACTACAGCACTTCTCACACTAGCTTCTACTTCCACAATGACGTATTACGTCATGTGTTTTAAACATGTAATATATGATTATTACATATGTTGTATATATCTACTTTTTGGTTCAGTAATGTTACTGTTACTGCCAGTGTCTTCATATTTGTACCGCAAGGAATTGGATTGTGTAACCTTGTTGTTGGTATTGTTGTTCTAACTAATGTAGCTAAGCCTTTGTCTATGCCTATCTGTGTTGTGGTGTAGGCATTGTAACCTGCAATCCTGAGCTTTTTTCCTGTTGTTAGGAATGTTTCTTGCAATAGGATGACATCTATCTCCTCCGTTTTGCTCACTGCTATTAGGGAGGATATTTTTGGCCTCACTCCGGCCGAGTTCCAATTAAGGACTCTTATTCCTGAGTGTATGTTGAACTGTATTGTCTAGGGTTCCTAGGGCCGAAGGCAATTTCCTTGACCTCAGTGGATGGGGTGGATGAGGTGATGGTGGATAGGGTGAGTGGGATGATAGGGATGGGGTCTGGTGTGGCTGATATGGATGGTACGGGTGATTGTGGAGATGGAGTGGGAGGTGTGTATGATGCGGCATGAGAGGTGATCTCTTGGACAGCGTGAGAGGGGGGAGGGGGGAGGACTTGGGTTTGGAAAGGAAACCCATGAGGACTTTTTCAATACTGGCTGCTATGGTGTCAGCACTGATTTTACCAGTCACAGCTTGTGTGTCAAAGTCGGTAAGCTTTTCCCTTAGAACTGTGGTCTTTATGAAGTCTGAGATGTAGAGGTTGGGGCTCTAGAGGAGGATCTAGCTCTAGAGCTTTATCTGAGTTCCTCTTGAGTATAGTACCTCCTTCTTGGCAGAGGTTTGGGAGCCATCCTTCCTCTAGGCTCCTCTCTTTTCTCCTTGGGGAGGCCAGCAATTACTCTCGCTACCCTTTTAGGGCATCCCCAAGCCATGGCAGTGTGGCCCTTTTTGCAATTAAGGCATTTAGGCGTGGTTGGAATTCCTGCCGTCTTTTTGTCTATGCAGTCCTGAGTAGGGTGTCTCTGACTCCATACCGCGCAGGTAGGAAATTTAGCCTGGCATTGGCCCTCATGGTGGCCAAACTTCTGGAAATGGTAGCATCTCAGTGATCTGGGTAATATTTCTTTACCCAGAAGCTACCGAGGATACCTAGGTCTACTTTCTTGTGGTTAGGTCCCTTGAAAGTTACAAGGATGGCCTTTGTTAGGTAGCCAGCCTTGTTTGTCATCCTTTCTGCCGCTGTGATGTTTGGCAGTTGAGTCAGATGGATTTCCATCATGTCGGTGGGGTAGCCCACGACAACAGCCTTCTTTATTTCATCTTCCTCTTTGAGCTCTCTCAGATTGATTTCAGAGGTGCTTTTAAATGTAATTAGGGCTCTGGCATCCGTAGTAGAGATAGTCCATTGCCCTTGCCGGTTGGGTTTGGCTACTATATTGAGGTCCTTGTGCTTTTGCTCAAAGGCTGCAATAGCCTTGAATGCCTCTGATGAGTTACTGGCCACTACTCTGAAGTAGCTCCTTCTGGAGTTGTCCTTTCGCCATCTGGGCGTGCTAGGGGTCTGTTTTCAGCAAGGGGAGTGTTCCTCTTGGCCTGTTTCTTCTTTCTGGTAACTTGGGTCCATTTTTGTGTGTCGGCATCAGTCTCTTCTTGGGTCCTCTTTCGGTTAGGTTGGTCTATTTCCATACACGGTTTCAAATCCGGGTGAGTTTCAATCTCACCAGCAGCCATTGCATTGAGCTCTATCAAGGTTAGCTCATGAACCTTTTTCCAAGACAAGTCCTTGAAGGGAGGTGGGTCGAAGACAGACAGTGTGCCTGGTTGGGTTGTCCAACCCTTTGAGCTCTAAAGCCCCAGACAAAGTTATAGATGGAGTAAGAAGGATGAAAAACAGAACCTGTAACAGAACAGTTAATCAGGGAGGCCCTGTCTATCCTATGCGTAGCTAGGGACTGACTTGCATAAGTCGCAGCTGGGGAGCCTCCTTACTGCTTACAAGATGGGCCAACAGTCCACTCCTGCAGGCAGGGAGGTTTTGGGATGAAATAAAACAAAGTACAATCCTATTACTTTATTAAAAACTAGGTGTGTGTCTTTAAATTCTGGCTTATCTATACCAGTCTAGCAAATCCCTATCTCCTAACCTTGGCTTATAGGCGCCAAGCCTAACAGCCCTGTGCCATTTGCCAGAGTGGGAAGTTTTGATCCTTGAGTCCTACTTCGACCAGAGTTCTAAGACCACAAGGGCTACTGGATGTTCCACAGGAGGATCTGTTAGTAGTTGGAAAAAGTTAGGATAGCTTTAGAAAAAAGCCTAACAAGTCCTTTGACTCTTTCTTATGAAAGGGGCTGAAGATCAGCCAGTTTTTGAGGGCAAGGCCCTTGACAGTGGCGCTGATAGGCGCCCTACAGCAGCCTACACAGTAGGGGTAGCATAAGGCAGCCCCTACAGGCAGGATTACTGGCGATAGCGGCGACAGCGGCAATCTCTGCAGGCAGAGAAAGCAGCAAAACAGCAGCAGTCAGCAGCAGCTAAATCCCCGGGTGAAAGCAGAAGTTGGTCGGCAGTCAGCAAGGCGGGACAGCTTAGCAGCAGCAGCAGCAGCCATGAGGTCCTCTCTCTGTGGGATCAGAGTGATAACGCAGTATAAAAGAAAATTTGAGTATTACATTATGTGAGCATTGCTAGTAATATAAATTATAAGTACTTATTCAATTTCTTCATTACTTATTGAGGAGTAGAAAGAATGAAATTAGACCTATCAAAAAAAAAAGAAAAAAATGATTTTGATGCTTACACAAGGCATTATGATGCAACCAAAGCCCAATATGCATTTTCTGAAGTAAAAATTAGTAAAAAGAAATTTTTATTTTCCTGTTGAGTAACATTGGACAGCACTGGAAATAGGTTGGATTCAAAATCTCATTACCTATACCTTGTTTGATGAACTTCAGAAAATAGCTCCTGTCAAACCTGAACCAGTTTGGTATGTTGCATTGCACAAGGAAGGGAGTAATAATATTATCAAGGGATATGAATGCCTGGAAAATAAAGTAGGATGTATTCCTTGAAAATTTTTAAACGCTATGGTCATAGTCTGCTATTGAAAGCTGGCAATGAAACTCAGGCAGTAATATCGAATCATGTTAATTCCTCCCCATCAGATGTCCAGAGTGACTCTCCTCACCATAAATTCAACCATGCAAAGGGAATTATCTATTGTAGTAATCACCATGAGTTATCAGATGATATACTGAAGAGATGCCCTACTATAGTTTTTAAGCTAAAAAACTTGAAGGGATTGATAATGCTTTTTTTTTAGTCTTTTCGACTACTTATCATTTTGACTTTATCAAGATCAGACATATTAATATTGCTGCCAGGAAATTTCAGCCACGCCCCATGCAATGATGAAAAATGTTATGTGTTTGGACATGTTAATGTGGCATACAGCAATAGGAGATGTTTTAACTTTTTCATGATCCGTGACATTCCTACTGAATGTAAAGCAGACACATCTTGTTTTTATTGTGATGGAGGTCATTCTCCAAACTCGAGGCATTGTACTAAATACAAACTGGAATAAGCCATAATTGAAACTGCCACTAGTGAAATTTCAGCCACGCCCCATGCAATGATAAAATTTTTTATGTGTTTGGACATGTTGATGTGGCATACATCAATAGGAGAAAATGTTTTAACTATTTCATGATCCGTGACATTCCTACAGAATGTAAAGATGACAATTTTGTTTTTATTGTGAGGGAGTTCATTCTCCAAACTCGAGGCATTGTACTAAATACAAACTAGAATAAGCCATAATTGAAACTGCCACTAGTGAATATATCACCTTTGGCTCATATAGAAGAACACTTTTAGATGATATTTCATTTTTTGTTGGAGTGGTATCCAAATAGATGGATTTAATAAATAGCTCAAGAACTCTCCACTCTTCAGCTAGTGCTAGGTTTTAGAATCCTAAAAACATATCTTCATCATCAGCTCACTCAAAATCCATCCATCCTGAGAATTATATTCCTGCAGCATCACCAGTTACAAATGCAAAGTCTCCTATGTAAAATCATACTCCCAACTGTTGACATTACCACGAAACCATCTAATAGGTTAACTGAAAGAGAAAAAGACAGTAGTGCCCAAAATTATCAAGCAAGTAAAAATGAATGAATGACTGACTTGAAGTTCTCTGACATCCTGACATCGAAGATCATTTACACTGATATAGTTTATTATAAATAAAGACTAAAAGAATATTCAATTAAAACCAGAAAAGTAAATATGTTATAAATAGCATTCAGATGACTTTCTTCTGGAAGGAATTTATAAATGCCTCTAGCATTGTACGACACATCATGTCCAAGAATCCTGGCAAGGATGAAGCTTCTCTCCTCACCTCGAGTCTCAAACAAAAATCTATTTCTTTCTGTACTATAAGTGGGACATTCAGTCAACAAATGCCTCACTGTCAAGGGTATCAAACAGTCATCCCAATATGGTTGTTGTTGGCCAGCCAGCAGAAACGTGGGTCATCCAAGTGTGACCAATTTGGCGACGACAAAGAGTAGTCTCCCACTTTCGGAGCATCATGTTATACCTCCAAGGTAATATAACATTCGCAATTTATCTCATCTTATTTTAAGGTAAGTTATCCCAATGCTGTTGCCAATTATTATAAATAAAACTCTTTATTGTCGGTGAAAAATCATCACAGAGAATGGGATACCTTCTTGGTAGGAACTCGTCTGCAGCCTTCTTTCCCTCTTTATTTCCAAACACACCTACGTGCGCCGGAACCCAGGAAAATTAAACTGTTATACCTTTCAGGCAAATAATTAAAAAACTAAGGGGTTATTGGAATTAAAAACTTCTTGCATCACAGGAAATGGTAAAATTGCCCTCCTCTTTTAACACTATTTTCTCAATAACAGTTAGAATGCCATATAGTTGGCAGTAAATATGGAAGATATTGGAGGAAGATCACCTCTATAATTAAAAGAATTACTATATACATCAGATTTGAAGCCATCACCATATATAAAAGTCAAATCCCTATGCTTATCATGTTCTATAAAGAGACCTAGCTTCTAATTCAGTCATGTTCTTTTTAACATCAATAAAATATTTCCCTAAAGATATCTCTGGTCATTTCCACGAAGGGGTTGAAGATATCTTAAATGGAAGCACCGTACTTCTAATTATATCAAAGACTGTTTAATAATTGTTTCACCCGAAAACCATAAGGTGAAGAGATTTTAGTTGTAACTCATAGTATGTTGAGTGCCTTACAAGGCTTGTAGTCTGAAAGGCTAAAGAATTAGGGAGTCATTGCAACCTAATTTATTACCGAATAAAAGAAGACATTCGGTAAAAGTCTGAAGGTAATTCTCCAGCATCAACAAGAAGACTTGGTATAGGTGAAGTTTTAAACGCTCCTGTGGACAATCTAAAACCAGCACGATGTATAGAATCTAATAACTTCAATCGACTTGGGGTCAATGAGGAGTATATTTCACACCTATAACTATTTTTTTTTTTAATTAAAGCCTTGTATAATTCCAAAATAGTTTTGCGGTCTGCCCCCCCCCCTCCCATGATATATGGGACAATACTTTTAAAATATTCAGAGCCTCAAGGCAATTAGCTTTTAATGCCTTTAAATGATGAACCCATGTAAGCCTACAATCAAATATCAATCCCGGGATACGACAGAAATGACAATAGTAGTTTTGCTTGTCAAAAACTTAAACCCCTTCATATCATGCCACTGAATAATTTTGTCAATTAAGAATTGTAATTTTCTCTCAACTATTGCCATTCTAGCTCCAGCAAATGATATGGAGAGATCATCTATAAATAGCGTTGAGAGAATATCTTGAGGAATGACAGATGATATCCCATTAATGGCTAGTGAAATTAGCGTTACACTCTGCACACTATCCTGGGGAACTCGTCCTATCTGACATTTCCTCTCAGAAAAAAACCTGTGTGAAATAGATGATTGAATGAACAATGGTAGCTCTCCTCGTAATCCCAAATTATGAATGGTTGTAAGTATACTATATATCCATGTAGTATCATCTGCCTATTCAAGGTAAAGAAAAGAAGCACTGTTACATGGAGCTGTTTGGAAGCAAAGGCTTCACAAATAGAGAACTCAAGTCGTATCAACACATCAGTTGTTGAGGGCATTTTTCTAAATCCAAACTGGATAAGTGATGAAATGCCCCTCTTTTCCAGGTACCACATCAGTCTCGCATTGACCATCTCTTCCTTGATCTTACATGAGCAAGATGTCAATGCAATTGGTCAATAGTTTGGAGATAAAGACTTATCCTTACCGGATTTTAAAAAGGCTAAAATAATGCCTAGTTCCCAAACACTTGGATAACTATGACATGCCATATTATGTTAATAATGCTTAAAATAAATAGCTTTTTTGTTGACAGGTACATGTTTAATCATTGCTTATAGAATTCCATCGGGTCCAAGGGCAGTATCATTACAAGTAGAGAGTGCGGAATCAAATTCTCTTACAGTTAAAGGAGAATTGTATGACTCCTCCCTTCCAATTGTAATATTCACTGATGACCACGAGCTGCTACATATTTGCTTGATACATTTGAGAAGTGGTCAGCCAGGGCATTGCTAACTTCATTTACTTCAGTCACATACTGACCGTTCACCTTCAACACTGGTGGTGGGTTGGGGATGAATTTGCCTGCTATCCTTTTTACTTTCCTCCAAACAGAAGATGGTGGGGTCCTACTGTTAATTGAAGCAATAAAGGATACCCAAGACTGGCGCCTAGCTTCTTTTATTGCACGACGAAACTGTACTCTACATATCTTATATATTATTAAGTTCTCCTCTCTATGGTACCTACCCAATCGAGTCAAAGATTTTTTTTGTGGCTGTGCAAGGCAGTTAGTTCTCAGGACCACCAGGAGACTGGTCGCTATTTGAATAACCCTATGATTTTTTAATTGAATTGACTCCTGCTGTATGTAGAGTTCCATTCAGTAAGTCTATGGCATCATCTACACTTTCAAATTGTTCTGCAGTCCCTTCAATTTCGATTAGATACCGAAATTTATTCCAGTCTGCCTTGTGAAGGTTCCATTGTGGCGATCTCTGCACGGTTGGATCATTATTCATATCCATAATAATTGGAGCATGATCACTAGTATGCCATTTATCTAACGTTCTCCATTCAAAATCATGAAGGCAATAAGCAGTCGCAACTGAAAGGTTAATGCATGATAGGGTACCTGTCTGAACATGAAAGTGTGTGGGCTCTCCTGTATTAAGGAGTCCCACATCTTCATTTTCCACAATTGATGAAGTAATATTGCCCCTTGTGTTTTCTAGAACGTCGCCTCATGAAGGATGTTTACCATTCAAATCTTCCAGTAAGAGAAAATTTTGGAGGAGTTGGTTAATCACCTTTAATAAATTATCATATAAGATGTTATTTGGAGGCAAGTAAAGAGAACAAATGGTCTATTTTCTTCCTATGTCAATCTGTACAACTTTTGCCTGTAAAGGTGTACAAATAGACAAAGATATTTGAGGAACATCTCGACGAATGTATATAAGACTTCCACCATGGCTCCCTACTCGTTGATCATATGGTGTCCTGTAGCTGATCTATTCACAGGAACAAGGAGTATTATCATCAAGCTTTCTCTCCCGTAGCCATATAAGTTCTTCATCTTTCGCCCTCAAACCTTGACAGTTCAACTGTAAAATTTAAGAGAAAATAAAGTTTACTTAAAGGAAGATTCCTTAGAAGTCTTCCCATCACATTTTTTAAATTAATAGGAGTCGCTGGTGTTTTTTTTTTTTTCTTTTTTTTTGAAAAAGGTCTTGCTAAGCATGGTTTAAGGTTTTTCTTAGCAGCCTTCTTATTTATTTGTCGAGGGGGATGGTGCACCTCAACATTATTCTTTGATATATTTAAATTTTTTGGAAGTTCATCATTCTTTTCAGTTATTTGCTATAGGAATTTTTGTATTTCTTGTTGAAGGGGAGAGGGATGGTGGTCTCCCTCTTTTTCCATTGAAAGATGGAGAGCTTTTAGGATTATGTACCTCCGTCATGTAAGGTACATCCAGTAGCTCTCTAGCATACGATTCCTACCATAGATTTGGCAATGATGCTGCTTGAGATGAGAGCTTTGGGCTGTTTGTCCGTGGTGTGGCAGACCTAGAGGAAGGAGATAGTGCCTTTTTGACGAGAGGCACTGAATCCAAATTACGAGCCTTAGGTGGTGATTCAGGGATAGGATGCTTTACAATACCTAGCCTAACTGGTGTTGCCATTTTTCCTGGATGTCCTACATCCTGTGACGGGCCGAGAGAGGATGTGAACTCAAAGGCAGATTGGAAACGACTGAGTTATTTATTAAGGAACACTCTTCTTTATATACAAAATCTCAAGGCAAAAGGACATGACCTGTTCGAGAGACAGAATAATGTTACTGAGCAAAACGGAGACATGATCATTCAGGTTCTTTTTAGTGCGAGGGAAGAGCGCAGATACAAGCATAATATATACAAAATAATTATGTACAATTGTGTGACACACGGTTGGTACATGGCTCCCCCTCTAAAAATGACATACTAAACATGTTAAATAGGTGCCCTGAATCTGGAGAGGTGGTAGTAAACTGCGCCGATTAGCGGCAGTGAGTGGCTGTAGAAGTCTTTGGTTGGGGTGCGAGCTAGTGGTGGATGATGGTTAGCTGTGTTGCCGCTCCGGCTCGTCATGGGGTAGGTGAGTGTGTCCTACGGCATTCATAGGCGTGTGTGTCCTACGGCATTCATAGGCGTGTCCTACGGCAGTGTCCTACGGAATTCATTGGCGTGTGTGTCCTACGGGATTTATAGGCCTACGGCATTCATAGGCGTGTCCTACGGAATTCATAGGCCTACGGCATTCATAGGCGTGTATGTCCTACAGCATTCACGTCAGCTTCGGTTGAAGTTGAATAGGTGTCCTCTTCGTCACGAGTGGAGGGGTTGATGGAGGTTTTGAAGGTCATGAAGTGGCTGTCCATAAGGGCACGAAGTAGGTTCACCTCACGAGGAGAGCTGTCTGCGTCAGGTTGCAGGCGAGTGATACTGGTCATTTTCCCGAGGGTGAGCGAAGCCCTTTGGTCCCCTAATGGTTGTTGAGAGAGCTGAAAAGGCGTTGCTATACGGGCGGCTGGCGACGGCGAGTACTGCTGCAGAAGGTATGCGTTGACAGCGTCATAGTAACGGTGAGAGGTGGAGGGGGGGGGGGAGGAGCGAGTCACTCCGGGGTCACCAATGTGACGGCGCCGAGTAAGGGTGTGAACTCAAAGGCAGATTGGAAACAACTGAGTTATTTATTAAGGAACACTCTTCTTTATATACAAAATCTCAAGGCAACAGGACATGACCTGTTCGAGAGACAGAATAATGTTACTGAGCAAAATGGAGACATGATCATTCAGGTTCTTTTTAGTGCGAGGGAAGAGCGCAGATACAAGCATAATATATACAAAATAATTATGTACAATTGTGTGACACACGGTTGGTACAATCCTTAGATTTTAAGGTCTTGGCATAACTCTTGGTTTTTGTTAGAAGTCGCCTAGCATATCCCACACTGATGTGTTCTGCATCTAACTTTTGAACGGCTGTTTTTTTCTGTATGATATTGAGGACATTTCCTGTTGGTCAGCTTGTGATCCTGGCTACAATTTGTGCACCTTGAAATATTTGTGCAGGGTCCATGCCCAGGATCAGAACAATTGTCACAGATCTTTACGGTTTTACATTCCCTAGATGGATGACCAAATTTGAAACAATAGAAGCATTGCAATGGTTTCTGTTTATACGGGCGAACAGGTATTCTCTCATTTTCGATTTATATATGAGAGGGTACATCATGGTCTTCAAAAGTGAAAATAATCATAGTGTATTTTGGAATCTTATGAACCTTCCATACTTCTTTTGGGCACATATCTAACATTTCACCCTCGCTAAAATTATATAGGTCTTCCATAGCTGAAATTCAAATGTGGTTTGATATCCACCATGAGGTTTTCTTCAATTTTTCTATTATTTAACATAAAAGAATGTGTTCCAGATCTGGCTTGAATCCAGATGAATCCTTGCCAAATCTTGAAATGTTTCTACGATCTATGGTACCCATTTTCCTTTGTATTATCTTACTAAATTTAAAGTAATTTAATTCTTGTGCCTTAGTTGTCGCAATTAGACACATTGGTGGCTTAGGCTTTCTTTCTGATATCATATTTACTTTGGTGTCAGTAGACTCACTGTGACACTAGTCACTGGGACAATATATATCCATTTTACCAAGTTCTGCATTACATAGCGCGGTAATCTCACAATTATTAACTTTTATTTTGGAAATATCACAAACTGCTTTGAAAGGTTCCTCTGATTACTGAAGGATCTCCATGCTTCCCATTACTCATTATTTTCTTTGAATTTCATCCTTATTTCACAAATTTTACCGTATGCAATAAAAATCATTCACAATGCTTCATAATGGCAATTTATTGGCATATCACATGTGTGGATGACCTTTAATATCCTTACATTTCCATCAAGTTTCTGAACATTTGAAGATCAGTCCCTATTAGTTTTATTTGGTCGTTAACAGAATTTTCCTTAATTAGACTTGCAGAGGTCATCAACAGTGCCGGGGGCGAGTCAGCATATCCAGGGGAGGGTGGGTCGTGGTCAGCAGAATCCATAAGAAAAAACAGGGTAATATTTGATTTGTATTTGTTTGATTCACCTTCTCGAGAATATTAAGACTTCTCACGTTGGAAAGGAAATTTGCACTCTCCATTATCGACACAATGTGAGTATACTTCCCAGATGGTTCACTCCATACCCTACCCTAAGGATAGCATCAAAACAGACATAGAGGCACAGACGTAAGCTGAACCCGCTTGTTAGGAATGACACCAAGAAACTATGGAATCATACTCCCCATATCAGTAATGATGAGCTTCCGGGTAGAAACCAAGAGTCCCATCCCAAGCATTAGATCCCCCTGGATTCCGAAGACCCAAGCCTTGAGAATAGTTCCGCCAAAAAGGTCCAAACCATCTTCGGGATGTCTGAGATCATCCAATACTCTCACATGTAGCTTTGAATGCAAATACCTCCCAACTGTGACACCTCCTCCCCTTCATCGAAGCAGGCAGCAATAACGGGTGTAGAAACATCCACGCTAGCTCCAAAAACGGATGTAGAAACATCCATGCCATTGAAATGAATAAATAAATTATATATATGTATATATATATATATATATATATATATATATATATATATATATATATATATATATATATATATATATATATATACTGTATATCTATATTTAGATATATATATATATATATATATATATATATATATATATATATATATATATATATATATATATATATATACTGTATATCTATAATTAGATATATATATATATATATATATATATATATATATATATATATATATATATATATATATATATATATTTAAATATATATATATACATATTTAAATATATATATATATATATATATATATATATATATATATATATATATATATATATATATATATATATATATATATATATATATATATATATATATATATATATGTATGATAAATTTTTTGCACATTTAAACGTGTTTCTTTCATATTTCAAATAAGCCATATATATTAATACATTAAAGTCTGGATTCTCTTAACGACCTCGGGATCAGAGCCCAAGGCGGAACCGCCCAAAGACTATGATATCGGACCGGCGGGGATTTGAACCCTCGTCCAGGATATCTGTATGCCAGTGACCATACCACTCCGCCACGTGGCGGAGTGGTATGGTCACTGGCATACAGATATCCTGGTCGAGGGTTCAAATCCCCGCCGGTCCGATATCATAGTCTTTGGGCGGTTCCGCCTTGGGCTCTGATCCCGAGGTCGTTAAGAGAATCCAGACTTTAATGTATTAATATATACGGCTTATTTGAAGTATATATGTATATATACATACATATATATGTATATATATACATATATATATATATATATATATATATATATATATATATATATATATATATATATATATATATATATATATATATATATATATATATAGTGTGATATCATGTATACCATGTCTCCGTTCTCTGTAATTATGTCACTTGTATATATTTATTCTTTCAGTGGTACTCCTTCTAAGTAATCCATCCCCCTTGAGTATTCCTTACAAATATCTTAAAAGTGAGATTTATCTTTACTGTAAAAATAAGTGGCAAGCTCGATGGTCTGAACTGACCACCAATACAAAATTGAAACAAATCCACCCATTGGTGGATAAATGGTCATCTTGTAATTCTACAAGTAGAAGGGATACCATTATTTTAACTAGGCTGCGTATTGGCCATACACATGCAACGCACAATTATCAAATGAAGAGTGGGGAAGGGAGACAGGCCCCTCATTGTAATACCTGTCAAGTGACAATGGATGTTAAACATATTTTAGTCGATTGTCCTGTTTTTAATCTTCAGAGGATGACACATTTACTCCAGGACAAACCTTTAAGAGATATACTGGGGGAAAACTGTAATACCCTGAACTTGAGAAAATTTATACAAAGTATTGGGTTATATTACGAGCTATAATTGATTTTATTAATTTATTTATTTATTTTACCCTTTTAATCCCTATTTATTTCATATCTAGATTTTATTGTATGAAAGTGTTACGATTTGTATTAAAGGTTAAAATGATACTAAATGGTGTGAGTGTACAGATATGATTGAATGATTTTCGTTATATAGCGCTGTATGGCCTTTGATGCCCCAGTGCTTGGCTTAATGCCTAAATCCTATATTCAATTCAATTCTTACCACTAGATTTGTAACACTTGTTTTCCTGTTTTGACCTTTTGTATCCTTGCCTATCTTATCTTTTTCGTTACTGTTCGTCATTTAAGTATCCTTGTCGTTCATTTAGTTTACTTTGGCTTGTAATATTTTGAGGAGGGCAGAGTCGCTCTCAGGCTACCTTAACGACAACATATTCTGTATACACGGTGTAGGACAATCATCTTCCTATTGTTAATGTAAGTCAGAGTGTTTTCTTTTATTTTGTGTTTCGTTGGTATATTTAATAAAGGTGTTTGTTTAATTGTTTGTTTGTGTGTTCGATCATTGGTTCATATATTTGTGTGGGTTTAACTTGCGAATTGTTTTCTACAAACGTAAATGTCAATGAAATTGCTTGTTGTGGAGAATTTTTTGATGTTTATGTGTTCTGAGTGGGAACTTAGTCCGGGAAAGTCTCCTTATAACAGTTACATAAAGTTCAACAGGGGAGGATATGAGCACTTACTCTCGGGGCACAAACACCCTGCTAATACTTTACTGTCACAATTCACAAACCAACACTCTTTAAATACAAAAGGGGGAAATTTTACTGTCCAGAGGCCGAAGCACTCCACACGTAGGATTAACAATAATTTATGGCCTACTCTAGCTTTGTCAGGTCTATAGTCATCTCATTCTCAGGCTCTGTTCCGGCTCCGTCCCAGCTACCCCAATGAAATGCTGGACAGTTATTTTACGTTAATGTAATTAAGACAAAATCCAAAATGGGAGCAGTGATGTAAAGTAGTTTAAAAGTTTAAAGATAAGGATCTTTACCTTCGAAGCAAATATATTAATGCAAAGTACCTCGCTGTAACCACCTATAGACTTACTCTTTAAATATGAGGTATTTTGTCCCGTGATCAACTATTCATTTCATACATTAAAATAAATGAGGGAGCAAAAATACTAAGGAGGTTTAATTAACCTAATATTGATTTATTCACAAATTTACATTAAAACAAAACGGACATCTTAACATCACAAAAATGGAATAATAAAGAGAATGCAAATAAAAATGATGAAAATCGGTTAGCTAGACACGTGGTCTACAATAATGAATAATCAAAATTGGGTCTGGCACGTGGCCGACGTGACCCAGAGACTATGTTAGTCTCAAAAGGCAAAAAAATTGTATAGAAAAAAATATATACACACAATCCCACCGCACACAGTCCGAATAGTGTAATTAGCCAGGTTCCCTATCAAGTTAAAATTAGTCTAAGCTAATAAAAAATGGGGGAAAACTAAATGGCCATTGTTGTAGTACCTGCACTCCTTTAAGATTAGTCCTATGCCCTTGATAGCTGTTGACCTGGTTGTTGCACTAATGGGCACGCTGCACTCTTGCCTGGCTCACCCCAAGAATTCTCACTGTGGCTGCAACTAGGTACACCAGGGTCCTCTTCTTCTTAATCTCTCCGACCGGCAGCAACCTTTTGTGAGTCGAGTTTTGGGAGAGAGGGTGCGAGGGGTGAGCCAGAAGTGCACGGACTCAATGACCAGGCAGGTCAGCAAGCTAGGGCAGCTTCTCGTAGAATGGGGTCGACACTACGGTCGAAGAGATCACCTGGCTTCACCTTGCCAAACAAGTGACGGTCATGATGCGCACGGTAATCCATTGGGGTTGCCATATCGGGACTTAAGGACAGGGCAATATATTGTTGAAAGGAGTGCAGAGGAGGCAGGATTTTGTACTAAATACTCAGATAAATCTTGCTGCTCTGAGGGAGGTTATATATACAATAATCCTACCTATTCTGGCTTGCTAAAAATTAATATTTAAAATGATTAATTAGCAATGGACTGGTACGATGGGCATACATCTTAAAATTAACAAACCTTAATTGGTATTGAGAAATATAAGATGCATTAATTCAGCAGTATTGGAATTTATTTAAAATGTGCAGTTTAGGAATATAATCTCGACCCATGTAGTTATAGGAAAGAACCAACATACGCCGGGGTTACAACTAAGGCCCTCTAACGTGCGTATCTACGCTGTGACGTCACGAGCATGGCATGCACCACTGTCAACAAGTTTAGGTTAGTCCTCCCTATGTTTCGTTAAAGAAAACTAGATGTAGGAGAGAATGTTTAAGGGGTAGCTATAGTATTAGTAGAAGAGAGCTAAAAATACGATTGAAAGAAGAAGAGTGAAGAAAATTCTTCACACTTGTTATTTCTATTATTAAATTGTTATATTTTGTGATCTGAGTTTTACATGTTCCTTTATTGATTGATATTTCTTAAATGTTCTTATTAAAAGCTGTAACAGGCTAGGCTAAGGCTTAGTTTATGATAATTGGTGGCCTGTCCGGGAGCTGAAACAAGTAAACACACCTGATTAAACTACCAAAGTACTGACAGTTGAAGTCACCGTGAATGTTCCAACGTACGATAACTTAAATTTGTATACATTGTGATTATCTAATAGATCTATTACAGTATGTTGCGTGGGTTCTTTTCTCCTATTTATCTTATAGGGATTTCTCTCGACATTTAAGACATTCCAATTCATGTTTTCGGACATCGCTATTATAACTGCGGTCATATCTAAGTTAATGTAGAAAGTAACAGAGTTCATTTACATTGGTTCACCATGTTTCAAATAGTTTTGGGAGAAATATTATTAGAAACTTCGTCTTTATGACATCATGGCATCATATTACCTTAGCGCCGTGTAATAGAGTAGGTTTGGAGTTTGACTGGCCTGACATTTCCGTACCTACGCTATTCGAAGCATCTAAGTATTATTGCTTTTCATATCGCTTCATGCGTACAGTTCTGTACTGTTAATTATATTTACTACTTTATCAAAACATCCAAGTATTAACTTTTCATTTTGCTTCCTTCGTACAGTTTTGTACCTGTAATTATAATTATTTATTCTTACCCGACTTGCGTAATGGATGAATAGTTCAGTATTACATCACTTGATATATATTACGTATTCTGTAATTGTTTATGCTATTGGGAACACTTCTCGTTGACTTTGCTACGTTCTCTTGTGGATTTTCAGTTACAATGTTTTCAGTAGACTTATTTTTCAGTGACCCTAAGGGAAAACTTAACACTATAGTATATGCCAAAAAGAGTGAATTGTTGGCTTTGGCAGCTAAGTTTGAAGTAACTGTTAGTTCAAGAGACAGGAAAGATGACATAAAAAATGTCATTTTAGAATATATTGTAGAGGAGGAAAGTGTAGAAGAACATGAGGCTAGAAAATTTCATGAGTGCTAAGAAAGAAATCTCAGACGTTGAGCATAAGAGATTAGCTATACAGTTAGAACAGGTAAAGTTAGAAGTAGAAAGACAAAAGTTAGAAGTAGATAATGAGAGAGAAAGACAAAAGTTGGCCATAGATAAAGAAAGGAAAAAGTATGACCTACAAATGGAGAAAGGTAGATTTGATCATGAAGCTAGTCTAACTCAGAATATGGAAATTGAAAGAAGTAGGATTAGTATAGAACAACGTATTAGACTAATGGACCTAGAATCTAATCAATTAAGCAAGTTATTTTAGATGCATACATGGTAACTGCCGAGGGTCTTAGACAAAGATTTAGACAATACATTAAATCAAATGCTCAAACTTGGTATGAATTTGCAAATGAAAAACTAAGATTATTTAATAAATGGCTTAAGGCTGCCAATGTTAATAATCTTAGGGAACTCATTAACCTGATTGTGACTGAAGAATTCATGAGAAAACTGCCATAAATTATTAGAATGCATATTGTTGACCGTGAGGAAGAGGATTTAAAGAAATCTGCTATGTTAGCTGACCATTTTTTCTTGATACACAAAACACACAAAGGTACTGAGATGTTTGTAAAGCAAGGCAAACCAACAGGGTTCAGTGGTGAGAAAGAGGGTGTTATTGTTCATATTGTAAACAACAAGGTCATGACATAAATGAATGTAAAAACCCAACCTGAAAGAAATCTAACTTTATTTGGCTCTAAGCTGTCCTACCCCGATGTTGGTAAATATAAAGTAAATTTAGCGTAAAAGGCAAAGGAACTATGCATTGTAGTACGCCTGAAAGTGATGCCTAGTTTGCTAATTATATATCAGAGGGTACAGTAACAATTCCCAATGGTACTCCTGTTAAAGTAAGAATCTTACGTGATACTGGGTCAACCCAAAGCATGATTTTACATACCGCAGTGTCTACAATTTCTTTGCTTAATGAAAAGGTACTAGTTAGGGATTTAAGTCGCACTAACAGTTTGTCTTTAGCAGAGCTCAATTTAAACTGTGAATATGTATCTGGTAAAGTAAAGATTGCTGTTATCAATACACCATTCCCTGTACATGATGTTCAAGTATTACTTGGGAATGATTTAGCTGGTCAACTAACTTTACCTAACCTTATTTTGTATAATCAGCCACTGGATAATAACTAATGATTTGGATATCTTTGAACATGTAATTGAAGAAAGTAATTTCATTAGTGACTTAGGTGAAAATGACATTGAGGAAGTAGAGACCGATCAATGTGACCAGACTGAGAATTGTGTTGGTATCGTAACTAGGGCAAAAGCCAAACAAGCTGTGAATGAAGGTGTCCTAGATATAGTAAAGACAAACATTCCCTGTACTAATTCTGATTTGATAAACTTACAACGAGAAGATGCGACTTTAACTAATGCACTTAAACAAGCGTCCACTAAGGAAGGTAAGATACCTGGCTATTACTTTGATAAGGGAGTCCTGTTTAGGCTGTACCGACCTAGAAAGCTGTCATCTAATGATACCTGGAATAATAAAGAACAACTTGTAGTACCATTAACTTTTCGTAAGAATATTTTGAGTTGCTCATCAAGCAGATTTCCATTTAGGAGTGTCAAAGACTTACAAACGTATAGCTAATGATTTCTTTTGTCCAGGTATGAAACAGGATGTATTTGAATTTGTTAAAAGTGTCATGTCTGTCAAGTAGTTGGAAAACCTAACGAGGTAATTCCAAAAGCACCCCTCATACCAATTGTAATACCACACAAACTTTTCAGTAAAGTCATAATTGACTGTGTAGGCCCATTGCCAAAAACAAAATAAAGGTAATAAATATATTTTGACTATACTTTGTCCTACCACTAGACACCCTATTGCAATTCCCCTTGGTAGCATTTGTGCTAGAAACATTGTGAAACACCTCCTTAAAGTTTTCACCACTTATGGATTCCCAAAAGAAATACAGAGTGATCAGGGTACTAATTTCACAAGTGACCTTTTCAATGAAACTTTAAGGGAATTTAATGTAAAACATATTCTTGCATCGCCATATCACCCACAATCACAAGGTGCTCTTGAAAGACACCATTAGACCTTAAAATCATTACTTCGAAAATTTTGTATGGAGACTGGAACAGACTGGGATGAGAGTTTAGACTTAATATTATTTGTAATTAGAGAAGTCCCTAATGATTCCTTAGGTATGTCACCGTTTGAGATATTATTTGGACATAAAGTTAGGGGGACACTACAAGTACTTAAAGATAAAATGTTGAACAATGCTACCTTAGATAACGTAACTGTAGGGCAGTATGTCGATAAATTGAAATGTAATTTTGAGAAAGTCCATAATTTTGCATTTAATAACTTAACAAGTAGTCAAGATGTGATGAAGGAAAATTTTGATCTAAAAACTAAAGTTCGTAAGTTTAAAGAAGGGAATTTTGTACTTGTATATTTCCCTACTCCTAGTTCTCCTCTCCAACATAAATTTTTTGTGCTCAAGGCATGTCGTCCTGATGGAAGGTTCCTTCAGTAGCTTCCTAGGGTATATTTAACTACAGTGGATATCCCCAGAGAATTAAACTAAAGGTTATCACAGAATTCTAACTTCTGGTGCGAGTACCCTAAAGGTTTCCCTCTAGGATATCGTATATCAACAGGAGACGCATGTATTAACACGCCACATAGCTATCTGCACCCCATATAGAGTTAACAATTCGATATGGAAAGGTGGCTGAGTAACTGAGGAGCCGTTCCAAAGTTACTCTCATCCGTGGCTACTTTTGGTACTCGAGATGTAAACAAACGGGCGCCATTGCTAAATGACGTCACGTCCGTCTTCATCCTTTCGTCTGTAGCTCCTACGCTAAGTCGGATTTTTCCCAAGTGCTTCTTTATCTGCTTACATCGCCGTTATGTCGCAGCCTTCAGCCTCGCCTTCTTCTGGAAAGTTGAGTACCAGGTCCTAGTATTGTTTAAATAAGCTCTGGCCGTAAAGTAACTTCTATTTTTTGTAAAATATTGTGTTTCGTGGCGGAGCTGTGCCGATACCGGACGCGCCATGACGGCGTTGCTGTTCATGTTGCATGCTTTATTTAGTTAGCCAGAACAGCCTTCTCCAGTCCTTTAACTAATTAATTTTATTAGTTATTTAGTCTTCATAGCTAGGAAGTTATTATATCGTGTTTTAGTGCTCGTTAGACAACGGTCGTTGACCGACCCCATTCTAGATCGCTAGCCTAGCCCCTAGGCTTGTCAGCCTAGTGCTCATATTACTGCATATAAGTGTTCCTAAGTTAAGTTATGAAGATTTAGGCATTGTTAAACATACTAGTTACTGTGATGTAAGTGTTTTTGCCTTCGGGGACCATACAAGGGACTGTGTTGGTTCGTGTACCAACCCCCTCCTAACCTAATGTAAGAACCCTTGTATGCTTCCTATTCCCCTTACCTACGGGTAATTCCCTCTGGGTAACCTTGCTTCTCCCTTATTCTATAATGGGGAGAATCTTGACTTCACACAGAGTATTTATCGCTTCTCAGCCTACCCTAAGGGAATGACCCCCTCTTAGGGTCGTGCTTGAGACCTTAGAAAGGGCTCTGCCCTTCCTCAGTTGCACTTGGTTGGGTTACTCCTTCCTCCTTACTCCTTTCCAGGCCTTCCTAGCCTAAGAGTTGGTCCTCCTAATCTAGGTTAGGCTCTGGGGGTAGATTCTGCCTTGTTATAGTTTAGGACAGTACATCAGTACTGTACCTGATCTGTGCTACCTATCCTAGGTTAGGGAGTGTTCTCCCTTGCCTTGGTGGCCTCTCTCATACAGAGTCTACCCACTTTAAGAAAGACCCCTACTCCCCCCCCCCACTCTATCCCTTTGGTGTAGGCCTGCCTACGCACCCCTGTCCTCGGTCCTACAACTCCTCCCTTGGGTGGAGTGGTAGGGCTAGCCTTGTTCTTCTGCTGAGCTGGCCGCTCTGGTACACATACCCTTCATAGCATTCTATAAGGGTGGTTGCCGGCGGCGGTCCTGCCGGCGGAGGATGCCCCCTCTTTGAGTGCTCTCTATCCCTCCCTTGGGTTACCTCAGGCTCCCGGCCGTCTGCCGGCCCACTGCCGCCGGATGTTAGGAGTACCTACTCCTATCATGAGTGCACTCTCCGGAAGGATGCCGGCGGGGTATAGGATATTACCCCTCCCTTCCCTCCTTACCTTTCTCTCTCTCTATCATGGTGCCGGTCCCTTGCCACCTCTACTGCCGGCGACAGCCGCCACTACCTCAGGTGACCTCTATTCATAAGATACCTCCCCTCTAGGACGTCAGCCTACCGCCTGCCGGAGGCTGCCGCCTTCCGTCGACGTCCCACCCCTTATATTTACCCTGGTTTACCTAGCGACAGCCGGAGACTTCCGCCTACCTGCCGGCATTCTAGGTATCCGCCCTATATATATATATATATATATATATATATATATATATATATATATATATATATATACATATATATAGATATATATATATATATATATATATATATATATATATATATATATATATATATATATATATATATATATATATATATATATATATACATAATCTTATGAGTTGAACTAAGGTTAGCCATCCCGTCAGCCGCCAGCTGCCGGAGTCCGCCGCCCCTGCCGGCGATCCGCCGCTGTGCCGGCGATCCGCCGCTGTCCCGGCGATCCGCCGCTGTGCCGGCGATCCGCCGCTGTGCCGGCGGTCGCCACTGTGGTGTTGTCCATCTCGGTCGCTCAGTGTGTCCTCCTTGATGTTTTCCACCCTGCAGGACCGGTCTCCGGCGTGCCGTCGGTCTGCCGGGGCCCCCTAATGAGGCGCTAAGGGACATGCACCCCTTCCTCGGCTGCCGGAATCATGCCGGCAGTCAATCTGATGCAGCCAGATAGCCTGGCCACCTCCATATAGGTATTGTTATACCAGCTAATATAGTGGCTATGCTGTATGGTTGCACATTACAACATTTCCAGCATACCCTATTATTAAGGGGTTTATCCTATTTTCCCCTCTCCCTCAAGGCTCTGAGCAGTCTCAGATCCTTTTACACTCTGCGGACAATTCCTCTATTAAGGAGGCCTACCTTGGCTCATCCATACGGATTTTCCCTCATTTGGGACCCTCGGGTCCTAAGGAATTGTCTACGGATAAGGTTACGGTAACCGGCTGGGCGGGATTCACAAGTATGTGTCTATCTACTTCCCTTCCTGCTCATCTATCCTGAACATATAATTAATATGCTATTATAGATTAAGTTATTCTTATGTCTAGAGTAATGCAAGTCATTCTTATGCCTTCCATGTACTCACGATCTTTTTCTTTTACAGGAGGAGTATGTGAAGTGTGAGAGTAACTTCTGTGGAGTTAAACGCCCGGACTTCTACGGGCACAATGCGTGCCGGACCCACGCCCCCTGCGCCGCCAAGAAAGGCGACCTTAAATATTGGGATCCGCAGAACTGTTCAGTCTGCAAGAGTCTCCTTGATGAAGCGTTCAGTAATCCTCCTACCACGGAGGTAAGGGACACTGCTAGAGAGAAGCTGCTCAAATTGGTGCGAGGCTTCCAAAAGAACGCCTCTGGACCTCCTCTTCCAAATGAATATTTGAGGGCCTTGCTTTTTCCGAAAGCATCCAAGGACTCGGTGATCCCTCAAGAACAAATTCCCACCGTCCAACTGGTGGTCGAACCCGACATTGTCATGGCACAGTCTATGCGTACGTGCCATATCGATTCCGACGACGTGGAACGTATGTCGGAGGTGTCAAAAGGTACGGAGAAGACCCTCATGGGCGAAGAGCTCGACTATGAAGAAGATCAGGTGGAATATCCTGATTCGGAGAACGAAGTCGCTCCAGCTCCCCCAGTGACATCCGAGGAACCTGTTCCTTCGACTTCCGCCACCCCGGAACCTCTTCCATCGGCCACTCAAGAGGTCTTCAGGATGCTAGAAGCCCTCATGGACAAGAAGCTGAGAGAGATTCGGGAACAGTTTCGGACGACCCTTGTCGCCTTCAAACAACCGAAAAAGATTTCGGTTAAGGACCTCCCCACTGCTCGGAAGCTAACCCTTGGAGATACGCCGAGCACATGCCAATCACAACTGGCAAAATCTTTATTAGTGAAAGGGTTGGCTCCATTCTTCTGGAAGAAGTGGAGTTCTTCCCGAACTTCGAGGCTTATCCGGACTGTTACATCCGACTCGGGTCCGAACCAGCCTCAAAAGAAGAGACCGAACCTAAGGAGGTGATAGTGTTCGATCTCGCAAAGGCCCAAGCTATGCTGGCTCAAGCAGTGAAGAGTCGGGGTTTCACAAACTCCAAGATGCCAGCACTGAGCAAAAAGCATCCAATCTTTGTTGCTCCAGCTACTGCGTCCTTCCCCTTCATTGAAAAGGCCTTCCAAGCGGTCATGAAGGCTGTGGAGGAAGGGAAACCTTGCCCTGCACTGGAGGAGTGCAGACCCTTCTCCCTCACTCTTCCCCCCGATGACAGGTACTGGAAAGACATCCAGCTTACTTTCACGGTCGGGAAACTAGAACCTGATGTGGCCGGTCGTCAGTTCAATGAGGACCTCCCACGACTGAACGATCATCTCCTTCGTAGGGAACAGGATACCAAGGAGAGACTCGCCGCTTCGCTGTCACATCAAGTACAGCTAGAACTCATGGCCGGGGACACCAGAGTCCCAAACTTTTACATGGTCCTTGCAAAGTCACCCCTGGCGACTGTGACCAAGGATTTGTACAGCTTCGCTAGGGCTCGCAGATCCTGTAGAGAATTCGTGTTTGCCAATGCAACGGTGAAACACGAACCCCGGAGACTGATTTCCTCCAACATCTGGGGCAAACATCTCTTCCCATCCGCCTTGGTGAAAGAGATAGTGGACAAAGCTGCCACGGAGAACCGGAACTTTCTCCACAAGTGGGGCATGTCCCGAAAGAGGAAGTCCTCTCAGGACGATGGCCCTCAGACTAAGAGGAAATCCTCAAAACCTAGGCCCCAGCAACGTCAACCAAGACGTCAGTTTCCGGGTCCCACTACTCCCCAAGTGGCTACGCAGCCACAGCAGACCTTTCAACTGGTCCCCCAATCGGTGGTGTCGCAGTCACTGGTCTTCACCCCTGCCTATGAGCAACATTCCACTACCTTTCATCCCAGAGGTAGAGGCTCAGGCAGAGGCTCCGGCAGAGATTCTTCTCGGTGTCCCTCCAGAGCCAGAGGAGGAAGGGGAGCTAGCGGCCGAGGTGGCAAACCCTCGGGACACCAGAAGCAATGAAGTGCATCCGGTGGGACGAAGACTCCGCCAATTCCAGGAGCGTTGGACCTTCGATCCTTGGGCACACAGCATCGTCAAGAAAGGACTGGGCTGGAGCTGGACTCAACCAACCTCATCTTTCCAGCAATTCTTCCAACAGTCAACCCCCCTCCTGGAAGAATATGTCCTGGGGCTCTTGAACAAGAAGGTGATCAAGAGGGTAAAGTCAACCAGGTTCCAAGGGAGACTCTTGTGTTCCCAAGAAAGACTCAGACAAACTCAGAGTCATTCTAGACTTGTCCCCTCTCAAGAAGTTCATTGCGAACAACAAATTCAAGATGGTGACTCTGCAACAAATAAGGACCCTTCTGCCTCACAGGGCCTACACGGTCTCCATAGACCTGGCGGATGCCTACTGGCACATTCCAATGAATCACTACGCTTCCTCCTACCTAGGATTTCGACTCCAAAGGAAAAGTTACGCCTTCAGGGCCATGCCCTTCGGGCTCAACGTGGCTCCAAGAATCTTCACCAAGCTGGCAGACGCAATCGTCCAACAACTACGTCTGCAGGGCGTCAAAGTGATGGCCTACCTAGACGACTGGCTAGTCTTGTCGACATCACCCGAAGATTGTCTGAGAGCCTGCAACAAAGTCACCCAGTTCCTAGAGCATCTGGGTTTCAAGATAAACGCCGAGAAATCTTGCCTCTCTCCAGCTCAGAAGTTCCAATGGTTGGGAGTCCATTGGGACCTTCAGTCACACCGCCTTTCCATTTCACTGAAGAAAACGAAGGAAATAGCAGGGTCTGTCAGAAGGCTTCTAAAATCCAAACGGATCTCAAGACGCCAACAGGAACAAGTTCTCGGCTCTCTACAGTTCGCCTCAGTGACAAACCCAGTGCTTCGCGCACAGCTAAAGGATCCCGTGGGAGTCTGGAGACGATTCGCATCCATCGCTCGAAGAGACCTCAAGAGACAGCTTCCGAACAGACTTCGCTTACTTTTAAAGCCGTGGTCAGACGCAAAGGCCCTGAAAAGGTCCATCCCTCTTCAACACCCGCCTCCATCGATCAACATCTACACGGACGCTTCACTGGAGGGTTGGGGAGGTCACTCCCACCAACAGCAGGTTCAAGGAACATGGTCTCCCCTCTTCAAGACTTTTCACATCAACATCTTGGAGGCCATGGTGGTTCTTCTCACCCTGAGGAAACTCTCCCCGCCTCCCTCGATCCACATCCGTCTGACTGTGGACAACTCGGTGGTAGTCAGATGTCTCAATTGTCAGGGCTCGAGATCGCCCCAAATAAATCAGATGCTTCTCACTATCTTTCGTTTGGCAGGAAGGAAGAAATGGCACCTGTCTGCAGTTCACCTACAAGGATTCCACAACGTGACAGCAGACGCTCTATCAAGGACAAGCCCAACAGAGTCGGAATGGTCTCTAGACGCAAGATCATTCTCCTTCATCTCTCGCCAAGTCCCGGAACTTCAGATAGATCTCTTCGCAACGAGCGACAACGATATGTGGCCCCGTACAAGGACCCGAAAGCAGAAGCGGTGGACGCCATGTATCTGGATTGGAACAGATGGTCCAAGATCTACCTGTTCCCTCCACCCAACCTTCTGCTGAAAGTCCTATCCAAACTGAGAACCTTCAAAGGGACAGCGGCCCTAGTGGCTCCCAAGTGGCCCTGGAGCAATTGGTATCCCCTGGTCCTGGAGCTGCGGCCCACCCTGATCCCCCTACTGGACCCAGTCCTCTCTCAACAAGTACAGGAGTCGACTGTCTTCGCTTCATCACTGAAAGTCAGGGACCTTCATCTCATGATTTTCTCTCCTTAGCCGTAAAGTAAAGGTTTGGGATCTCAAAGAAAAGCTTAAGACTTCCTCGAGGAGTACAAGACAGAGTCTACCAGAAGGCAGTACGAATCTTCCTGGACAAAGTGGGTTTCCTTCGTCAAGGCTAAAAATCCTACGGAGATCACCATTGATTTTTGCTTGTCCTTCTTCATTCACCTTCATAGACAAGGCTTAGCGGCCAACACGATTTCCACCTGTAAATCGGTCTTGACTAGACCACTCCTATACGCCTTCCAGATTGATCTGTCCAGTGACATCTTCAATAAACTGCCAAAGGCATGTGCTAGACTACGCCCAGCACCTCCACCAAAACCTATCTCCTGGTCCCTGGACAAGGTGCTCCATTTTTCTTCTAGCCTGGACAACGATTCGTGCCCTCTGAAAGACCTGACTCAAAAAGTTATCTTCCTTTTTGCTCTCGCCTCGGGAGCCCGAGTCAGTGAAATAGTGGCATTATCAAGAGAAGAGAGTCATATCCTATTCACCGATACGGGAGATCTTACCCTCTTTCCCGATCCGACGTTTCTCGCCAAGAATGAACTACCCACCAAGAGATGGGGCCCCTGGAGAATCTGCCCCCTGAAGGAAGATGTCTCTCTATGCCCGGTGGAGAGTCTTAAGGTCTATCTTCGAAGAACTTCAGACTTCGGTGGAGGACAACTCTTCAAAGGAGAAACATCGGGTAGCGACCTGTCACTGAAACAACTAAGAGCGAAAATCACCTAGTTCATTCACCGAGCGGATCCTGACAGTACACCCACAGGTCACGATCCTAGGAAAGTCGCTTCTTCTCTGAATTTCTTCCAGAGTATGGATTTTGAAAGCCTCAAGAGCTTTACAGGCTGGAAATCATCGCACGTGTTCTACAAGCACTACGCAAAACAGGTGCACGAAATGAAGCATTTCGTGGTAGCTGCAGGTAGTGTAATGAAACCTGCTGCTTAAATCTGCATAGAACAGTGAGTTATTTGGGACTCTAACTCTACGGGTGCCTGTGTTGACCATATCGTGATACATAGTGATTTAATGGACACTTAGTGTTTCTAAAAGACTGTTCTTTATCAAGGTGAAATGTCATAGAAATTTTACATGCGTGCCACATGCTCTCGAGCATGGAGTGTTTTTTGAACTTTAAAAAAGGGATTTTGACGAAGGAAAAATCTATTTCTGGGGAGAGACCTATAGTGTTAGCTATATTAACAGTAACCACATCAATAAAAACGTTTATAATATTAAACGTACTATCATCAACTCTGATACTAAGAGGAGGCCTGAATAACTCGTGATCGTATAAAAACGGAGAACGGGAAATTCACCTCTCTTACTCGAGCTAACAAAGAAAACGAGAGAAGGGATAACTCATATCTGTAGAACAGGGAACGAGCAGTCTCTGTTTTCGCTCTCAAGGTTACATAATAAAAAACTAACATCACACAATAAAACAAGAAAATTAATAAAATTGATTGCTTTTCTTAGTAATTGTAATAACCAAGAACGAAGAATAACGACAACGTAACAAATAAACAAGGATATAGTCTAAATCGAAGCCTCTGAGGCGAGTACAAACTAACAGATTAAATCGCTAAACTTTAATTCGCTATTCTTTAAATCGCTATTCTTCGTAGGTCCAAATTGGACTTGCAAGCAAATAAATACCATAGTATAAACTAATAAAAATTAATGATAACAAAAAAAGGCCATAAAACGTAAGTGATATAACCTAGATGACAGAGTACCAGATGGGCAAAAATAAATAGAATATTTACCGAAGCGAACATAACCCAAAATGGCTGCCGATACCTCGGCAGGACAATCGCTTCCAAAACTAAAAACCACCATATTGGAAACAGAACAAATGCCCGGTACTGTCAAAAGCTGCCAAAACAAACTATGGTACTTAACATTGGTAAGGGTGAAGTAGCAACGTCAGTCATGTTGAATTAACGACAATCACTTCGAAAAACACTGGGCAAAACACTTATCAACTTTGCGGGCAAGTCCAAAACAGAAGGATGACCTGGTGAGCGCGAGTGGTAGGTGTCGGTAGGGTAACCCAACTGTATTCTCTAGGGCCTGTCACGGCCCTCCCCCTTTGATGAAGGGATTATCTAAATGGAAGACAGCCTGTGAATAGTGTTTTAAAAACGCCCTTGTTAGATATACGACACCAACAAGGTGCTCGCGCGAGGGTTGTAACCTCTGCATTCCATGCTTTTAATTTTCTCTGGTATATTTGGAAGATTTATATCAGAAAAAGTACAAAGAAGGACTTTTTCGCCGGCCGTCACAGGTCGACCCAGAAAGACTGGCGTTCCCCTGGGAACTTGTGTTTCTAAAAGGCAAACTTTTCTTTTTAGGCTCAAAATCACCGTCTTTCATTTTTTATGTTCATTATTCATTATTACTGTAAATAAACTCTATAATCATTATTGTAATTACCCCTATAATGACTTGCAATCTTAAAAATAAAATGTCTATTTTATTACCATGTGCATCTCCTTTCGCTCCTATTCCTTATTAAGAAATATACAATTGTTATAGTTTCATTTACCCCTTTCCTGTCTGATCTAAAGAATAATATAAGTATTTATATTATATACACGCCTATGCCATGATAATATTCCTACTCGAATATTAACCTTTGATCTGTCTCTGAGACCTGCATGATCTCTCCACCAGGTGAGTAGTTCTTCAATGATCACTTCGAGATATTCCTCTTGTCCACCAGTACTTCCCTGCTAGGGGGGCAGGAAGCCAGTTCATCATAGAATCTCTGGTAAGGACAATTACTAAAATATTGCTCGAAGTCCTTGGCACTTGGATTAAAGGAAAAAATCCACGATACATTAATTCTCTGGTACACTTCCATCAGGACGACATGGCTTGAGCCCAAAAAACGGATTTTGAGCGAAGCGAAAAATCTCTTTTTGGGTGAGATAGCCATGTCGTCCTGATGAACCCTCTCGTCTATTCTAGTTCAGCCTTTCAGGCCCCTCCCTGACCTACTATATCGCAGAGATTGATAGGAGCTGAGCTCAGGATGAAGACGGACGTGACGTCATTAAGCAATGGTGCCCGTTTGTTTACGTCTCGAGTACCAAAAGTAGCCACGGATGAGAGTAACTTTAGAACAGCTCCTCAGTTACTCAGCCACCTTTCCATATCGAAGTGTTAACTCTATATGGGGTGTAGATAGCTATGTAACGTGTTAATACATGCGTCCCCTGGTGATATAAGATATCCTAGAGGGAAACCTTTAGGGTACTCGCACCAGAAGTTAGAATTCTGTGATAACCTTTAGTTTAATTCTCTGGGAATATCCACTGTAGTTAAATATACCCTAGGAAGCTGCTGTAGGAACCTTCCATCAGGACGACATGGCTATCTCACCCAAAAATAGATTTTTTGCTTCGCTCAAAATACGTTTTCTAGTCCTTATATAATTCAGAAATGTGTCAATAATAACAATTACAGTATATAATCAGTACTCCAGACAGAAGAAAGTCAACCCAATTAGTTCATGTGAATCTCATCAAGAAATATGGTGATCCTCCAGTTGCTTTGCATTGCCTATCAGACTAATGTATTAGATTCTAAGAAATATAATGCATCAGCACACCAAAGTAAAACCCCATTGCCACATGATGTAGATTTATATCACTCAAATTATTTTGTTTCTTGGACAGACTCGGCTAACCAGGAAATATTGCAGAATATTCTAGTATATTTACAGCATCTACCCCGAAAGCAGAGGAGCCGGCTAGCAGAATTATTCCACAAATATAAGAACATATGTGGGGATGTGCCTCAACGTTGTGATGCTGAACATGACATTGAATTACAGCCGGGTACACGACCAATTCGTCAACACTATTACAGGACCAGCCTGGAAAAGCAGCAATGGATGAAGGAGGAAGTGTCGTATTTACTGAAGAATGGACTGGCAACTAGAAGCACATCAGCTTGGGCTTCACCATGTCTTTTTGGGCTCAGGCCATGTCATCGTGATGGAAGTTCCTACAAAGGTAGCTTCCTAGGTATATTTGACTACAGTGATATATCCCAGAGAATTTACCAAAGGTATCCAGAATTCTAACTTCTGGAGCGAATATCCCTTAAAATTTTACGAAGGGATATCGCGTAAAATCAGAGGACGTATTCTTGACACGTCTAATGGCTATCTACACCCCCAACAGAGCTTTCACTACGAGGGAAAAGAGAGGCAAGAATAGGGTGAGACGTTCCAGAGACATCGCTCTCGACGAGTCACTACTGTACCGCAAATAGTGCGCCTGTCTGCCACCCGAGGCACCACCGTCATTCTTTCTATCGTAGCTTCGCTTGACCGGTGTTTTCCCTGTTCTCTTGTGCTATTTTGGAGTATTTTGGACACTATGATGTCTTCCCCAGCCTCATCAGCTTCTGGAAAGTTAAGTAATATCTTTATCTTGTGTAAATGTAAGCTCTTGCCAGTTTTGCTTTTCGATTGAGATCGTAATTAACGTAACAAGAGCTGCTGCCAGTCGGATGGCGTCAGTGACGCGGTCGTTCTTCTGTTCATTTAGTTAGCCAGAACGACCTTTTCCCGGCGTTTATACGCTTTAATAACTTTAGCTATTTAGATTTTTAGCTAGGGATTTTCATATGTCTTTTTTGTAGTGAATTCGGCTATTCTGAACGAGCCTCACGAGTGCTAGGCTTCCTAGCCTAGGCACCCTCACAATTCATGCATGATATAACCATCCTGGTAAAGTTGTATTGAAGCACAGGCAAATTTTTTTACACTTGTTTGATATTACTTAATTATGCTTTCCTCTTCCAAGATAGTATACAGAGAGTTTCGGTGATCGATTCTCAATGCTCCTAGGCTAATAGCCTAGGGGCTTTAGTATACTTTCATAAATGTCGCCATTGCTCTTGTATTGCCTTTTAAGGGGAGACTGACTCCTCCTTTACCTTCGATACCAATCTCCTAGGAGATTTAAGAGCAATCCCCTTCCCTCTGATTAGCCTAGGCTATTCTCAGTTTTCTTAGCTGTGAACAAAGTTCTGACAAAGTTTTACTGAGACGTTTCGTTTTCTTTCTCCTAACCACTGAGTCGGTTTTGAGTTTAGGACGCGACATCAGAGTATTAGTCTGTGTTAGGCATCTTCCTGTCTTGGTGAAATGACTTCCCCGGTCAGGTTAAGCTGCCCTTTCAGGAGGCTAGACCACCCTAGGCCGTACTTGGGAGTTTTGTATGACAATTCTCCCTTCCCTGGCCTAGCACACAGTCCTGTGCCAGTTGTCCCTAGTCCGAAGAAAGGATTTCTTCATTGCCTAGGGTCTCTGGTACGAGATTCTGCTCTCCTGCGAGTCGGGGTCCTACGGACACCCTCTCCCTTGACTAACCCAACCTGGGGAAATGACTTCCCCTATCTGAGATTACTTTACGAGAACAGAATCCTCTAAGTTGGGTAGTGCCTTCGGACATTACCTTAACTATAGGACACCTACCCCTCCCCGCTATCCCTTTCGTGTTGAATGATCCAACACCCTCCTGGCTGTCGTTCTACATTGACCCTAGGGTTCTTGTAGGACTGGCCTGAGGCTCCCTATCGGCCGCCGGCTAGGTCGGCTGCCGGCTAGGCCGGCTGCCGGCGGGTGTCCTCATATTCTTTAGTGTGTTCATCGGTCCTCCCTTGGACTGCCTTCCATTATCCCTCATGACTGGGATATGGTTGGGTGTAAGCCCGAATTTAATTCCCCTTTCCACTTGAACCCTCATTCTGGATGCAGGCCGGCAAGGCTGAACCCTTGCCTTCCTCCATCCTTTCTTTCTCTTGTACTTTCATATTGGGCCAAAGATATTGGACATTCGGGTACCGACTGCCGGCCGCTGAGTAGCCGGCCGGCAGCCGGCCACCCAATCCTGGTCCTCTGCCGCCGACTGCCTCGGTTCCCCTTGATGGAAGGATCCTCGGCTGCCGGCCGAGCCGCCGACAGCCGGCAGAGCCGCCACCACCGGCAGCCGGCAGAGCCACCGGCAGCCAGCAGAGCCGCCGGCAGCCGGCAGAGCCGCCGGCAGCCGGCAGATACTACTGCCCGCCGGCGGATACTACTGCCGACCGGCAGTGCTGCCGCCGCCAGCAGTCGGCAGTGCCGCCGCCAGCAGTCGTCAGTGCCGTCGCTGCCGGCAGAGCCGCCGCTGCCGGCAGAGCCGCCGCTGCCGGCAGACCCGCCGACAGCCGGCAGAGCCGTTGCCGGCGACCTATCACACAATGTTATGAAGACAATACTTGCCTTCAATAGCCCAGTATAGGCAGGCATGTGCAGGCCTGCCTGGCAGATGCCGGCACGCCTGACAAGTCTGACAACTTGTTGCCAAACAGCCAGTGCTGTAGCCCAAGTTTTTTCCAACCTACAAGGTGCTTCATGGGCAGCATATTGTGAGACCATCACATATAAGAGAGTGATTCTCTCTTCCTTTAATGGATATGATCCATTACAGTGAACCCTCGTTTATCGCGGTAGATAGGTTCCAGACCCGGCCGCGATAGGTGAAAATCCGCGTAGTAGTGACACCATATTTACCTATTTATTTAACATGTATATTCGGACTTTTAAAACCTTCCCTTGTACGTAGTACTGTTAACAAACTACCCTTTAATATACAGAACACTTAATGCATGTACTACAGTACCCTAAACTAAAACAGGCACAAATATTAAAGGCGATTTTATATCATGCGTTTCCTAGACACGCTAAAAAGCACGATAAAAAATGGCAACCAATGTTTTGTTTACGTTAATCTCTGATCATAATGAAGAAACAAACGCATTTACACATCTGTGTATAGGTTAGTTTTTGCATCGATTATATTGATTATACAGTATGTTGATTATTACCAATGTTTTACTTAATTTTTCTTAGGACTTCCAAATGAAATGTTTTTCTTTATGACGCCGCCTGAAACGACGGCGTCATAAAGTACTGTATGCTCAGTAAACAACCACGCTCAGAACAAAGAAGGCATTTAACGCGCATGATGAAAGTGATAAATAATGATATTTACAGTAAAAGCATTTACAAAATATGTTATTACAAATATAATTTACAGTATCTATGTAAAATCATACAGTACATATTGTACGTAGCAAAGCAGGAAAACAATTTACGAGAGAGAGAGAGAGAGAGAGAGAGAGAGAGAGAGAGAGAGAGAGAGAGAGAGAGAGAGAGAGAGAGAGATTGGTTTACGTACGTACTGTAAATGTAAATTTAAAAGAAAAAATCAATATGAGAGAGAGAGAGAGAGAGAGAGAGAGAGAGAGAGAGAGAGAGAGAGAGAGAGAGATTGTTTTACGTACGTACTGTAAATGTAAATTTTAAACCAAAAAAATATGATAGGTTACAACATGTAGACTTTTAAAACCTTCCCTTTAACTTAATGCATACTAAACTAAACTATAAAACAGGCACAAATATTAAAATGTTAGAATATTAAAGTAAAAAATAAAGATTGTTATTGTACTCACCACGAAAGAAGTTCAAGAAAAACTTGAATGATGATGGCAATGAATTTGCTGCACAGTAGAAATGATGATGATGAAGCTGATGATGTCTTCTACTGTGCAGCCAATGATAGTATTTTACGTCTCTTCAGACGGAGGTGTCTTTTCCTGGGACACCTCTTCAATTTCTTCAATTTCTTCTGAAGGCGTACTAGCAGAAGGAACTGGCTCTTTTTTGCGATGCTGGAAGAACATTGTGATCGGAAGTTGCTGCCGCTGCTGCTTTTTTCGATCTAAGAGCATCCTGTAGGGAGTCATGATGTCATCGACCTTGTTGGAGAATTGCATAGAACGAACCATATCCTCGTCCCACTCTTGCAACATTTCTTTCACCTTCTTTATATGGTTGCAGACCTTGGCAAGCCGTTCTAGTGTTAAGCCCGTTTCTTCGACATTTTCTTGGGTCTCTTCCTGGGTTTCACTCTCTTCTTCGCTTGCCGATTTCGTCAGGTCTTCTAGGTCTGCGTCAGTTTAGCTCCGAAGAAGCTGAATGTTAAGGATCTCCCTGCCTTCTCTGACGTTAACCCTTGGAGGTACGCAGAGCACATGCCCATGTCGGGCGGGAAGATCTTCCTCTCAGATAAACTGAGTACTGTCCCAGTAGAGGATATTTAATTCTGGCCCAGCAAAGGGTCCTACCCGGACTGCTACATCCGTCTCAGGACGGAACCAGCGTCCAAAGAGGAGACAGAGCCCAAGAAAACGATTGTCCTTGAAGTCTCTAAGGCTCAGGCCTTATTGACCACCACCTTAAAGGAGAGGGCCTTCACTAGCTCTAAGGTGCTGGCTCTCAGCAAGAAGCACCCGTCCTTCATTGCTGATCCTCAACGTGCCTTCCCCTTTATGGATAAAAGGCTCAAGGCAGCCTTAAAGGCAATCGAGGCAGGGAAACCGTGCCCTACACTCGAAGAGTGTAGACCCTTCTCCCTATCCTTTCCATCAGATGATGCGGACTGGAAGGATGTTCACAACACCTTCACAGTCTGGAAGCTGGAGGCAGATATTGCCGGACGACAGTTCGGCGAAGACCTCCCCAAGCTGTCGGACTTTCTCCTGCGTAGAGAGCAGGAGACAAAAGAACGCTTAGCTGCTTCCTTGTCTCTACAGACTGGCCTGGAGACAATGGCAAGCATCCCAGATAAACAAGACATGTACATGGTCTTCGCCAAAGCCCATCTGGCGACGGTGACTAAAGACCTGTACAATTTTATTAAAGCCAGAAGGGCTTGTAGAGAGTTCGTGTTCGCCTCGGCTGTGGTGAGGCACGAACCCAGGAAGCTGATAGCTTCCAACATCTGGGGAAAAGACCTCTTCCCAAGTGAAGTGGTCAAAGAGGCCATAGACAAAGCCGCCACTGAAAACAGGAACCTCCTTTCCAAGTGGGGTTTGTCCACCAAGAGGAAATCTTCAGCTGACGAGTGTCCCCTGCCGAAGAATAAATCAAAGCGACCTAGAGTGCCCTCTCGGCCTAAGCAGCAACAGCAGCTTCCTGTGGCCACGTTGCCCCAGACGGTGGCACAACCACCCACCACCTTTCAACTGGTGCTCCAAACCCTGGTGACTCAGTCACCGGTGTTCACCCCAGTGTTTGAAAGGCAGTCTACGACCTTTTGGCCGAAGTCTCGAGGATCCTTTCGAGGCTCCTCCAGACGCCCCTCCAGAGGTAGGGGCAACAGGGGTGGACGTGGTCAAGGAGGTAAATCCTCCTCCCAGCACTCAAAGTGAGATGCTACCGGTAGGAGGGAGACTCTTCTACTTCCGGGATCGTTGGACCTTCGATCCCTGGGCCCACAGCCTAATCAAGAACGGACTAGGGTGGAGTTGGAGCTCAACTCTACCAACCTTCCCTCAATTCTTCCAACACTCAACCCCCATATTGGAAGAATATGTTCAGGAACTCTTGAACAAAAGAGTTATACGGAAGGCGAAGTCCGTCAGATTCCAAGGAAGACTATTTTGTGTTCCGAAGAAGGACTCGGAAAAGATCAGAGTAATTCTGGACTTGTCACCACTCAACAAGTTCATAGTGAACTACAAGTTCAAAATGCTGACGCTTCAACACATCCGGACCCTGTAGCCCAAACGGGCATACACAGTCTCCATAGACATGACGGATGCGTACTGGCACATTCCTATCAGCTGTCAAGTTTCCCCCTACCTGGGATTCAAACTACAAAGAAGACAGTACGTCTTCAGAGCCATGCCCTTTGGACTAAACATAGCTCCAAGGGTATTCACCAAGCTTGCGAATGCAGTCATTCATCAACTACGCCTAAAAGGAATCCAGGTGGTAGCCTACCTGGACGACTGGCTGGTGTGGGGAGCATCCAAAGAAGAATGCAGGCAAGCCTCCATGGAAGTGATCCAGTTCCTGGAACACTTAGGATTCAAGATCAATCGGGAAAAATCCCGACTGTCTCCAGCTCAGAAGTTTCAGTGGCTGGGTGTCCACTGGAACTTGCAGTCGCACTGCCTTTCCATTCCATCACAGAAACGGAAAGAGATAGCGGGATCTGTCAGAAGCCTTCTTCGATCCGCAAGGATATCAAGAAGGCAACAGGAGAGTGTGTTGGGGTCTCTCCAGTTCCCCTCAGTGACAGATCCAGTATTGAGAGCATAATTAAAAGATGCATCAGGAGTCTGGAGAAAATACGCATCAAACGCTCGAAGAGATCTAAAAAGACAGACACCAAATAGTCTGCGATCCCTACTCAAGCCATGGTCGGAGGCCAAGAACCTAAAGAACAAGGTTCCCTTACAACCACCTCCACAGTCAGTCACCATTCACACGGATGCCTCAAAAGAAGGGTGGGGAGGTCATTCTCACCATCGGAAAGTCCAAGGAACCTGGTCTCCCCTCTTCAAAACCTTCCACATAAACTTCCTGGAAGCCATGGCAGTTTTTCTTTCCATAAAGAAACTGAAACTCCGCTGCTCAATCCACATCCGTCTGGTTCTAGACAGCGAAGTCATAATGAGATGCCTAAATCGACAGGGCTCGAGATCACCTCACATAAATCAAGTGATACTAGCCATCCTCCGCTTAGCGGAGAAGAAGAAATGGCATTTGTCAGCAGTCCACCTTCAAGGGTTCCGCAATGTGACAGCGGACGCTCTATCCAGAACCAAACCGATAGTCAGAATGGTCCCTAGACGCAAGATCGTTCTCCTTCATCTTACGCAAAGTCCCGGGACTGCAGATAGACCTCTTCGCAACGAGCGACTACAAGAAGCTACCCCGGTATGTAGCCCCGTACGAGGATCCTCTAGCGGAAGCGATGGATGCAATGTCCATAGATTGGAACAGATGTTCCAAGATCTACCTATTCCCTCCAACCAACCTTCTGCTGAAAGTCCTCGACAAGCTGAGATCCTTTCGGGGGACGGCAGCAATAGTGGCCCACAAGTGGCCCAACAGCGTTTGGTTCCCCCTGGTAACGGAACTACGCCTGAAACTGATCCCGTTGCCGGACCCAGCTCTGACTCGGCAAGTGCAGAAATTGACTGTCTCAGCTTCATTAGTGAAAACCCAGAACCTTCATCTCATGATTTTTTTGCCTTAGCGGTCAAGAAACGGTTTGTGATTTCTAGGGACAGTATCAACTTCCTAGAAAAGTAAAAGTCAAAGTCAACAAGAAGACAATATGAGTCTTCCTGGAAAAAATGGGTGGCCTTTGTCAAGGCGAAGAAACCTAAGGAGATTTCTACGGACTTCTGTTTGTCCTTCTTCAACCATCTTCATGAACAAGGTTTAGCAGCCAATACGATTACTACATGTAAATCCGCCCTGGCCAGACCAATACTTTATGCCTTCCAGGTAGACTTTTCCAACGAAATCTTTAACAAGATCCCTAAAGCCTGCGCAAAACTTCGGCCCGCAGCTCCTCCTAAGCCCATTTCATAGTCTTTGGACAAAGTTTTTCATTTAGCATCAACCTTGAATAATGAGGATTGCTCGCTTAAAGACTTGACTCAGAAGGTGATATTCTTGTTTGCACTAGCCTCGGGAGCCAGAGTTAGCGAAATAGTGGCCCTCTCGAGGGATGATGATTGTCAGCTCACAGACAATGGAGAACTGAACCTCTTTTCGGACCAGACGTTTCTCGCCAAGAACGAGCTACCCACTAAACGATGGGGTCCCTGGAGAATCTGCCCTCTGAAGGAAGAAGCATCCCTCTGCCCAGTGGAATGCCTAAAGGTCTATCTTCGTAGAACTTCAGACTTTAAGGGAGGTCAGCTTTTCAGGGGAGAGACTTCTGGTTCAACGTTATCCTTGAAACAGATTAGGGCGAAAATCACCTACTTCATTCGCAGAGCGGATCCAGACAGTACACCCGCGGGTTGTCTCGTCTCTGAATTTCTTCCAAACAGTGTCGTTTGAAAGTCTTCGTGCTTACACTGGATGGAAGTCCTCGAGGGTCTTCTTCAAGCACTACGCGAAGCAATTACAAGAAATTAAGTTTCATGTGGTGGCAGCGGGCAGTGTGATAAAACCCGCTGCTTGATTCCTGCGAAGAACAGTGCACTATTAGGGACTTATAGTGAAGGGTGTACACGATAGACTTGTAAGACATATCGTGTTGAGTTTTGTGTTTAAGTGATAACACTATAAACTGTTCTCCCTATACAGGTGACATTAAGCATAATAAACTGACACAAGTGCCAGGCATTCTTATATGCACAGTGTTTTAGTAACAACAGGTTATAGAACGAAACTGCATGTTTCCCTTGAGTGGCTAATGTTTTCCTTTTCAGGCAAACCCCTTTTTTATTCTGTTATTACTGTTTATGCTTGTATGTAGAATTATTCAACATACATTGTAATTGTTTACAATCATGATTTCTCTTTTTGTAATACACAATAGAACGAATATTTGCGTCTCCTTCGCCCCAAATATTTAATCAAGTAGTCATTTAAACAATTCTTTAAATGCATAAGTCAGAGCATCCTTGACTCTTTTGATAATTAAGTCAATACTAGAACTAAGATTCATGGTGTTCCAGGCAAACAGGTAAGACCTTGTTGTACTAGACTGTTCATTTTACTGTTTAAAGTGTTCCTACACATATATAAACCTGTCCGTCTCTTCTCAGACCCGGGAGCTACAGTAATCTGCCCAAGCCATTTCCATCCTAGTACTAACTATGCTTTACGTATATGTTGACACTAATATACAAACTGTTTGCTAGATTGTTCCCTGAACTCACAATCCTCGGGTTTTTTCCTCGAGTCTACCCAGACTCTTCCCTGTAGGGGACAGGAAGCACTGACATATTTTATGATCAGCTGATTGATGTTTAACGGTAACATCAAGTGTCTCTAGGTCTAAAGACCGAAGAGGAAAGATTTAGCTCGAGATGAACGGCACTATTGGAAATAAACAGATACATTAATGCTCTGGTACACTTCCATCACGACAACATGGCCTGAGCCCAAAAAACGGATTTTGAGCGTAGCGAAAAATCTATTTTTGGGTGAGGTAGCCATGTCGTCCTGATGGACCCACCCTCTTTTGGGACAAAAGGATAATGAATCCCTCCCTATAGTACTGTATCTGCATCACCTACAAAGCTACAAAGAATGACGGTGGCGCCTTGGGTGGCAGACAGGCGCACTATTTGCAGTACAGTAGTGACCTGTCGAGAGCGATGTCTCTGGAACGACTCACCCTATTCTTGCCTCTCTTTCCCCTTGTAGTGAAAGCTCTGTTGGGGGTGTAGATAGCCATGAGACGTGTCAAGAATACGTCCTCTGATTTTACACGATATCCCTTCGTAAAATTTTATGGGATATTCGCTCCAGAAGTTAGAATTCTGGATACCTTTGGTAAATTCTCTGGGATATATCACTGTAGTCAAATATACCTAGGAAGCTACCTTTAAAGGAACTTCCATCAGGACGACATGGCTACCTCACCCAAAAATAAATTTTTCGCTATGCTCAAAATCCGTTTTTAGTTCCAAAACCAAACGGTAAAGTAAGGTTATGCACGGACTTTCGCCAAATAGATAATGTTACTATCAAAGATAACTATCCATTACCAAGGATTGATGACATTTTAGATGCCATTGGTAATGCCAAATATTTATCACAGATCGATCTATTGCTTGGATATTATCAGATTCCAATTACAGATAGAGCAAAGCTAATATCTGCCTTCATAACCCCCTTATTATTCCAATATGAGAGGATTCCATTTGGTTTAACCAATGCACCGGCCACCTTCCAGCGCTTGTGAATAGTGTAATTCAGGATCTTGATGGTACATATGTGTACATCGACGATATTGTTGTAACATCTGACACCGTGGATGAGCACATACATCGACTAAAAGCATTGTTTGATCGTCTTCAGGAGTTTGGACTTACTATTCACCTAGCAAAATCTTCATTTGGTAAAGGGAACGTTAGGTATTTAGGTCACATCATAGGTAGTGGAGAAATTGTTCCAAAAGAGGAAAATATTACTGCTATTGTAGAGTTCCCTGTCCCAAGAAATATGAAAAATCTTTTAAGATTTCTAGGTATGACCTACTATTACAGGAAATTCTGTAAAAATTATAGTATAGTAGCCACTTCCTTGATTGACCTCACCAGCCCCAAAAATAAATTTGTATGGTCTTCTAATTGTCAACAAGATTTTGATCAACTAAAGAATATACTTTGCTCTAATCCTGTCATTATTGCTCCTGATCTTGCTCAACGTTTTATCATACAGATTGACGCCTGTGATACTGGTATTGGTGCTGTCTTGATGCAGAAAAACAATGACACACAGATGTTGCATCCTGTTAGCTACTTTTCTTGCAAACTCAAAAAACATCAACGTTCCTATGCAACCGTAGAAAAGGAGCTGCTGGCAATCATCCTAACCCTGCAGAAATATGAAATATATTTCTCATCCAACATCCCGATCACCATCTTTACGGATCCAAAACCTACTAACCTTTCTCGGACGAACGAGGTTAACAAATCAACGTATTTTCAGATGGCCTTTGTTTCTGCAAAACTTTGACCTAACCATCCACTACATCAAAGGAACTGAGGACTGCATTGCGGATGCCCTGTCTCGGACTCACATGGACTCCTGATAGTCTTCTGGAATACTCTTCACAATCCTTATAATGTTCTGATAGGTCATTTCTTCAACGGGGAGGAGTGTGATATTATGTATACCATGTCTCCGTTCTCTGTAATTATGTCACTTGTAAATATTTATTCTTTTAGTGGTACTCCTTCTTACCACTAGGTTTGTAACACTTGTTTTCCTGTTTTGACCTTTTGTATCCTTGCCTATCATATCTTTTTCGTTACTGTTAGACATTTAAGTATCCTTGTCGTTCATTTATTGGCTTGTAATATTTTGAGGAGGGCAGAGTCGCTCTCAGACTACCTTAACGACAACATAATCTGTATACACGGTGTAGGACAATCTTCTTCCTATTGTTAATGTAAGTCAGTGTGTTTTCTTTTATTTTGTGTTTCGTTGGTATATTTAATTCAGGTGTTTGTTAAATTGTTTGTTTGTGTGTTCGATCATTGGTTCATATATTTGTGTGGGTTTAACTTGCGAATTGTTTTCTACAAACGTAAATGTCAATGTAATTGCTTGTTATTTCTATTATTAAATTGTTATATTTTGTGATCTGAGTTTTACATGTTCCTTTATTGATTGATATTTCTTAAATGTTCTTATTATAAGCTGTATATAGGCTATATATATATATATATATATATATATATATATATATATATATATCTATCTATCCATATATATATATATATATATATATATATATATATATATATATATATATATATATCCAAATATATAAAGGAAATTTTACTCAGAGTTGGGACAGCAAGACGAAAGAAATTTTAAAGAATTTGGAGATGGTTGAAGTAATATTGTGAGGAAAAAAAAGATGAGAGAGAGAAATTAAAATTCGAACTGGGGGAGCAATTTTCCCAAGTTCGAGAGCCCTCTTGCCCGTCGAAAAGCTTCAACATGAAAACGATATTTACAGTTGAAGCACGGTGGCTTTGACAAGGCATTTTCTCGTTAAGACGGAAGCAATTAAAAAATCCCTATTAATGAATAGAAAAGATTTGGCATACTAGCCACTAATGACACCAATATAAACGCCGAAAATATTTCCAAAGTGGCAATGGTTGAACTTTAACCCCAAAAATCAAAATCTCAAGAAATAACATGGATTGGAAAGTCAAACCCCTCAAAAAAAAAAAAAAAAAAAATAATGATAAAAGTTTAACTTAACTAAAAGAGGTTCCTTCTAGCGCCATTTTACAGGAAGGCTCTTTTATTAATGTATTTTTATCCCAATCTGGACCCAACTTCGTAGCTAATCTAGCTACCATGCATGTGGTGGAAGTCGATGTCAAGGTCCACCAGAATCCATATAATTCTGAATTAGCTGAAAGAAATATAATTAGCAATAGGCTACACCCCTTGAAGAAATAAATCCATAATCGGTTATAGGCATAATTAGTAATTTGATGGTTTTACAAAGTAAAAAAACCTGAGAAAGAAGCACATAATTAAACTTTCATGCGGGTTCTTACCCGAATTTCATGATATTGAAAATTTAAATGTACATAGAATTGGTAATCTGGTTGATAGCTTTATTAAGTACAAAAATAAAAACCAGTGGGGGTGAATTAGAATCTAACAATACTGATTATATATGTTGATCATTTGATAAAGAAGCATGTAACAGGCACTCTTATCTTGAAAATTTTATAGAAAATCAAAATCAAAATGTTATACAGAAATCAAATCATATTGCAATTACGTATCAGGAAATTACATCGCAAGAACTAAAAACTAATATGAAAAGTAATGCCAGCACAGTTAAACATAAACTCAACTGCAGCAAAATAAGCAGAAATAACGATCTTCCCATTGGAAATCCGTCTCCATTCCCATAATGTTCAGACCATACATATTTAAAAGACTATTAAAGATTATAACCCTACTGTATTCCAATATGCCAACAGCATACTAAAGATACTGTTCTTTCAATAGGAAATTACAATCTAGCATATCTCACAGTGTCTTCTGATGATGCATTAGGAGCTGCTATCTACATCCATAATAAAGTAACACGATGTTGAACACGTCAGAATTTCCTTTATCTGGAGGTTAGTGCATATGAATAATAACTTTTAATACTTTTAACATATGCAATAAACCCCGCTTTTAACTATAATTTGCAAAATCAAACCAATAAACTCCCAGATAAGCAAAAAGATTTCCTATTAATTGGAGACTTCAATGCCCACAGCCCCCTTTGAGCCTAATTGTGTTAACATTACTACAAATTGTTCCAAGGTTGAACAATAACGAATGATCTCAACCTTTGTATATTAAACGAAGACGATACCAGGACTTATTATTCAAAACCTTATGAAACATGTTCCTCAGTAGACATTGTTTTAACAATATTGTTAATAGGCTTAAATAGAATATGCTAGACAACCTTTATGGCAGTGACCATTTTCCTATATTAGTAACCATGTTAGGATGTACATGTCTTCCCAGTCAACGTTATAATACCAATAAAGCTGACTGAGATAAATTCACAGTTTATATATGTCAAGTGCCTTCCTTCAATTATTTACAATATGATGGAACAAATATGTAGGCTTCATCAAACAAGCAGCTGACAAAGCTATTCTTCTGTTTGGTGCCCGATGAATGAAACAGTCTCTCCCTGGTCAGATACACTGGCCCAACTAATAAAGACAAAACATTCAATTGGAAGAAAATTACAAACATTGAATAAATTTTATTACTAGTCCCCTAACATTTAGAAATATAATTAACAAACTGGATGATATAGCATTAGAAATAAGTGCTAGGCTGTATATCTTAGCAATCCATGTTTGCCAATGGTTATACACGTATAAGCGGATGAGCAACTTATTGGAGTAATGAGAGCTTTGGGTGTGGGTTAAATGTTCCCCGAAATCTCGATGAAGTCATTGGCAGCAGGGTGACAGATTGGGTTTAAGGTAATGGTCAAACTGTATCTTCGGCTTTTACTCCTGATGCCTGGCGGTTGATCTTACTAGAATTAGTATGGACTGGCAGGGGCAACTTTTCTTAGTTAGGCTCTGCGCATCACAAAGAACTGGCTATCCTTTGATGTATGTAGCCAATGGATCCTCTATGGATTTAGTGTCATGGAAAGAGATGACAGAATGGCCCCCAGTTCTGGGTGTAGCGAGGTGCTAAGAAACATCTGGTTTATAAATACTAAGGAAAAATTGGAAATTGGTAATTGAAATGTTAGAACCACGAATTAAATTTGGAAGTTACAGAAAGTTACGAATGAATTTATGAAATATAGTTTGGATATCTTGGCCCTAAGTGAAACCCGTTAAAGGGGATTGGTAAGGAAACTTTAGACCAAGGCAATATATATACCTACTCAGGAAGATTAGATGGAGTTGGAAGAGAAGGGGTAGGAATGATAACACCAAGAGCAGAAAAGTCATTAACTGAGTAGAGAGGTATACATAGTAGATTGTTACTAGCAAAGTTCAAATCAAAGCAGTGCTATATGAGTATTATAGTTTGCTATGTACCAACAAATGATTCCCCTGAAGAAAGGATAGATGAATACCATGAAGAACGGCCAAGTGTAATAGATGTGATGCGAGAGACAGAGAGAGATATGAAATATTGTGATTGACGACTTCATTGCTTAAAGTTGGAAGGAATAATCAAGGGATGTCGAGGGTCTTGGCGAGCCAATGAAACTGGAGCACAATTCACAAGTTTCTGTTCAGCATATAATCTTGTCATTTGAGGTACTCTTTTTTTTTTTTTCTTTTTTTTTTTTCTTTTTTTTTTTTTTCAACACAAGAACATCCACAATTATACATGAACTTCATTATGTGGCAATTACAAAAATCAAATAGATCACATCTAACCAAGGCCTTTTGCGTCAATAGGCGTAGGAGAAAATGATGATGATGATGTATTGAAATTGTATTTTAATGAGATTTTTTGCTAAATTTAGAAAAGAAGCAACAAAAGGCCCGATGAAATCATTGCAAAAATATGACTCCAGTATATCAGAAAATACTTTAATGCAAAAGGTGTTGGCAAAAATTTAGTAAAATTAATGGTTCTTATAAGATATGCATTAATGCATAACGGGTCACCAATTCTTGATACACAGGCCATCTGAAATATTATAGGGTAAGATATTGAAAGCATAAGCAGTACCAACAATCTGAATGAACACTTTCGATCCATTTTAAGAAAAGGAGAAGCAATTACAATGAACTATAATACAGCCGAGGATGTCTGTTATAATAAAAGATTTAGAGAGGAGGAGCTGAAATTTGCAATATCAAATTTTAGTCCAACGGCCCTGGTAGCGATGATATAAAATTTGTTATGATAAGAAATCTAGCCCTTTTGGCAAAGGCCTATTTATTAGAATTACATAATCTTACATGCACCAAACTTCTATTTCCGAAGACATGGAGACACAAAATAGTAATATCAATAGCTAAGCTAGGAAAAAGATCCCAGTAAAAAAAAAAAAATAAATAAATAAAAAAACTATAGACCAATTTTACTGACCAATTGTGTTTCAAAATTACTGAAAAAGTCAATTATAGATTTAGTTGGTATTTACGTTGTAACATTTTATCAACCTCACAATTAGAGCGATTTAGCTTGGACTATCTTTTACTCTTGGAAAATTATAAGGTAGAGGTTTTGAACGGAAGCAAACGACATTAGCTATATTTTTTGACATTCAAAATCCATACAATAGTACTTGGAGGCATTCAGTACTGAATCTTTATATTAAAGGGGTTTTAAAGACAACTTAATTTTGTTGGAAATTTTATCGGTAGAAAAACATTCAAAACTCGTATAGCGAATGTTTATTATGAATCTTATGAACTTGACGGTGGTGTACCCAAGGGTAGTGTTTTTAGTGAGAAATAGTTGCTCAAATGCCACAGGATGTGCAAAGTAGTCTTTTTGTGGATGACTTTCCAATATACTATTCATCTTCATTAAACAATCTTCGTCACCTACAAAGAATCCTAAAAGAGAAGTGTGGGCGACGTCTGTTGGTTTTAGACTTTCTACTGAAAAAGTCAAGGAGATAAGTTTTTTTAAGAATATTAGACAAGTAAAACCAAGATATGAACCTCATATTAAGTGACTCAGATTCAATTACCCTCTTAAAGAAAGAATGCCTTGATGAAATTATTGGGCTTCATCATGGCATATCATTTCCGTGCTGAAGCATTGTGCCGTGCAAGAGTGCTCTCGAACTGGGAAGTTTTTTCATCCTTTTGGTTCTAAATTTCTCTCATCCTATTTCTTTTACTTATTATTGCTTCATATCCTCCTTCCTATTTATCAACTGTCTCCACTCTTGCTGTCAAAACTCTCTTACTCTTTTCACTTTCTAGATTTTTTGGAGGGGACATCATATCCGGGATTGGAGCTTTTTTCGAAACCAATTGTGAGAACTGGGTTCTTGCCAACTACCCGATAATGTTTGGACCATGGGAGTGTCAGTATTACCGTACTGGCATGCAAAACTATTCTTAAAGAAAATTTGGCCTTCGTATTGCAGGTGTCGGCTGATTTCATAGAAATAGAATATTTGGCATTCTGTACGGTTTGCCTGTCACTGTGATTAAAGGGGATGATTGTATTCTTGGAATGCTCTTAGTCCCATCAAGCGGGTTTGGCATACACTTGAGCTACTCTATTGAAACTGGTACCATCCCTTTGTGATAGGGGAGGGAGGTGATATTTAGGAAGCAGCTCTCACAGGTGTAATTGGTGGAGAAATTAATTCCATGAAATGCTAGTGGAGTCTTCTTTAGGATTTTAGACAGTCTTGATATTTTCTTTCCATTAAGCTATTTTTTTTCATTGTTTTTTTCCCTTTCCCTAAAAAAAAATAGCAAACAATGTTCCCCGTAACCCTGTATCAAGTGGCGAACCCCAGACACTTTTGATGGCCTCTGTGTTGTTGAATAAGAAAAATACTATTGACGACCTCGGCAATAAAAAAGATTCCTCCAACAATATATCTTTGTCCAGTGTTATTACACATAATTCATCGGCACTGGAAGAAAATTTATCTTGTAATAAGGACAACGGCAATACTTTACTCTTTGGTTCTGGTGCATTACCAGATTCAACTAAAAATTTTAAAATTCTCCATTTAGAAAACATTCCAATTGGTTGTAGCTCTGATACAATTCATGAAAACTTTTATAGATTTGAGGCAATCAAAGAGATATTCTTGGAGCTTAATATTAGTGAAGGCTTTTGGGAAGCTTGGATAATATTTTCAAGATTCGAGATTGCTTTGGAAGCAAACAGAAAAATAGAGTATAAAAATGGATGATTAGATGATTTTTGTAGTTTTATTTGATAAATCACCAAGAAACCTGGATGCATATTAACCAGAAGAATGGATAGAAAAAGTAATAAAGCATAGACTCTCAGAAGTAAGAAACCCCAACCCTCCAGCATGGATTATTGCATCTGGGAAGATTGATAATTACAACTATTACAGGATAAGTAAATTTATACCAAAAAGTGGTTTTAATTAAAATTAAGAATATTAGTAGACACAGTAAGCAATCTATTTTGACCAGTGCTAAATCAGATACTCACGCTCACATATTTTGTGGCATGAAGATTGAAGACACTGATCCTATTAAAGATATTAAACCACACATGTACTTCAGTTACGGTAAATGATTAGTTTTCGATAATGACCTATATGAGCTCTCAGAACCATAAATTCTAGACATGTGCCTTTCTTATGTTTGGAAACTAAGTAGGATCCGCAAAACAAGCATGATAGTTTTAACATTTGAAACCCTTGTTATACCTGATCATGTAAATATTGAAAATGGAAGAGTATGTGTTCGAGAATATAAACCTTGGCTTTTACAATGCTTCAATTGTTTCTGGTGTAGTCACCCATCCCGGTACTGCAATAATATGAAGGTCTGTATTAACTGTTCTTTGTTAGAACATGGCCAATGCAACAGAGATACAACCTGAGCAAACTGTATATAACATTATAAGTCAAACGATAAAAGTTGTAGAGAATACAAGAAAGAAGAAGCTGCCATCTTGAAAGCAAATACTAAACATATTAGTATAGACAATCAAAGAATTTACTTAATCGGCTATGTAATTTTGCTAAAGCTATCAAAGTACCACAAAAAGTAATAATCCACTACCACTTACTACCACAGGGGGAACAGGTGCAACTCCCTTAGTGGTAGTGGCCCAGCCATCTGGGTCCCGTGCTCGATCTGTTAAAGCCAAAGCACAAACCTCCAAAGGGGTGAAGATGGCTTCCATCACTTCAAAAGTACTACCACAGACAGGAGCCCCATCAGCTGCATCTCCTCGAGAGGTGGTAGCCCAACCTTCTGAGTCAAGTGCTCAACCTGTTGAAGTACGAGTACATTCTTTCAAGGAAGTCAATATGGCTCCCACCACCTCAAAAGTATTACCTCAGGCAGAATCTCAATCTGACTTAATGGAGATTGGAAAACAAGAGCTTTCAAAGAGGAAAAGGTCACTTTCGTTCTCACCTTCATTTACACCCAGTAAGTGCCCTCCCACTCATGACCCTAAGGCTGGCATATACAAAGATAGCGGAGATAAAGGAAAGAAGAACGGTGTCCTAATAAAGCCTTCCATCTCTAGGCTCTACATGGCTTCAACTGAGAAGTCCCAAAAGATAAATTAGACAAAGAAAAATAATAATAAATGATAATGTTTATTAACTAGTGGAACTGCATAGGTCTAAATACTAGTATTGATCGAATAAAAACTTTAAACAGGGACTCAGACACAAAGATAATTTGTCTACAGGAAACCAAGATCAGAGACAAACCCTTTAATCCTGGACTCAAAGATCATTTTTATAGATCCCCGCCTTTGCAAGCTGCAAAAGCGCCAGGTGGCATAGGTTTTATTATTCACATGTCTGTACAATTTAAAGCTGTCACCAGCAATACACCTCTACAGGTATGTGCTGTTAGAATACATATCCGGAAAAATATTATTTTATGCTCGCTATCTCTTGAACCCTCTTTAGAACTTTACCTCCTAGACAACGTTGGGAATCCAAGAAGTCTTAGGCTGCCCATTTACTAGCGACTTGATTGAGAAATCAGATTGAAGTGGCCGGGGCTTTTAAATTGTACAAGTGAGCACTCACGCTACGATCAGATCTTCAAAAACATGTCATTTCAGTCTCAGCAGTGTAGCAGTTAACACCTATGGGGGAACCGCTCCATGATAATGACCTTTATGCTATTGCTTTTTTGGCTTGTAAATATGTGATTTACGGAAAAGAGCAGACAGTAAGAGATTTTGGACTAAAGGATGGCTAGAGAAAAGAACTTTTTTCTCATTTGAATTTACTGGAGGAGTTGAAACTGTACCCTGATGATTGGTCTAATTATCTTCGAATGGATATGAACACTCATCATGAATTACTTAATACAGTAGCATCTTTTAAACAAAGGCAAGAGGAAGGCAATAACACCCCATGAAAGAATTCCTGCTACACTACGATATTTAGCAACAAGACGATCATATGACGATCTTAAATACAATGAGGCAATATCTCCTCAACGGTTAGGTCAAATAATTCCAGAAACTTGTCAAACCATATGGCCTTACTAAAGGGGGAATATATTAAGGTAAACAAATTTTTTAAACTTTATTACACAAATATAATAGCACCATTCTATTCAATAACATGGTATACATGTTGCAATCACTCCACCAAAAGATGCAGGTTCCCATTTTTATAAATTATAAAGGGTTTCATAGCCTAATGTTTAATGGCAGTCGTCAATGCAAAAGGCGAATTTATCATGTGTGATTTTGGAACGAATGGCAGAATATCTGATGGAGGTGTTATTGAAAACACAATATTTGGTGAAAAATTATCCAAAGGTAGTCTTTCAATACCCCATGCTGCCTCTCCATCATCCTCATCAGAACCTTTATTTTTGTTTTCATAGGATATGAAGCTTTTTCAATGATTTTTTTTTTTTAAGTATTTTGCTCAAAACGATCTAAATGAACAGAAAAGGATATTCAACTATAGACTTTGCTGAGCTCGCCGAATATTAGAGTGTGCATTCGGAAGACTGAAAGCAGTTTTTCGAATATTTTCAGCTCCAATTAATTTAGAATCAGAAAACACGGTGAAGGTTGTGATGTCATGTTGTTTGTTGCACGATTATCTTCAGTGTCTTGTTAAAATTCCAGATGTGTCGATGGATTTGCCCTCTGATTATCATGCACCATTATTACCTGACGTAAATGGACATGACACCAGAGATGCAAAGAAAGTTCGAGAAATGTTTATGAATTATTTCAATGGTGATGGTGCAGTACACTGGCAATTAGAGAGTTTTTGAAATATATTTGGTATCTGAACATTATAATGATTGTGATTTTATGGGTTAGGAATGCTAAATATTAGATATTTCAAAATAACTTTGTGCATATCGGTTGCCTTAAAATAATTTAGTTTCATTTATATACGGAATTATTATATATTACATGGTTAAAGTTAATGTTCTTTTCATGAAATACAATGATTAGTTTCCCTTACCTCTTGCATATTAGGCACAGAAGGACGTGGTGTTTCTAATTCTTTTATAAATGATAGAATATCATAATACCATAGAGATGGTTCTCAAACCTCATCAGTTCCTGTGCCAGATTTCTTGGAGGCTTCATCCTTTTTTAGTTCCTTTCCAAACACAGTGTGCATATTGTTGAGCTTTTTAGTCACCATGTCTTTATTTGCTTCTGGACACTTTTCTTTAAGTTTTTCTATCAGAACTTCGTAAGCCTTGTTTTAGCGTTTCTATCTTAATACAATTTGCGTTATACATTCCATAGGTATGGATGACACTTATCAATCTCAATAAATTCTCCCCAAAAAACTTTGTCCACCCAAACCTCAGATATTATTTTTCCACTTATATTTTACACTCGAAAGAACAAAATAATGAGGCTTCTGATATAGAGACTGACCAGGTTGACTCACCCAACCCCAAACAAGCAGCTCCAGTCGGGGCAAATTACATCTGTCTGTGAATGACCTCCTTTAGATCTGAACGAACAATCGATTGTAGCAATTAGACCATACAATCAGATTGGAAGATCAAGATGAACACTCACACAATGATATGCTGAAACTCCACCCACTTTGATCTAATCTCACAGATTCAGTCGCTAGTGGATAGGCAGCCTTAGACTCTGTGATTTCCAAAACCTGATCAATCAGCTCCCTGCCCTTTTATTTCAGTGGGTGATTTTAATGCAAAGCCTACTTTATGGGGTTCAAATGTACGTGATAGATGGGGTAATCTTTTTGAAGAATTAATTGACAACAATGATCTAATACTAATGAATGCTGGTTCTCCAATTAGGTATGATGTATTCCACAACTATGCATCAGCCGTCAATTTGTCAATCTGTTCCTCATCCATTTGATTGGATTACTCTTGGTCAGTCAATCAACACCTACATGGCAGTGACCATGGTCAATAATGTTCAATTATGCTCGTAATATTCCTTCTCTGTGCCCATCAAAATGGTAGATATATGGGGCAAATTGGACATCTAACGATATCTGTTCACACCCCGATAGAGAGTATGGTGACTTTACAACTCCAGTGCATGCTTATCAACACCTTTTAAATGTTGATGATAATGCTAGCAAGTTTATACCTAAAATGTGTGGTTTACCTCATTGCAGTGTAGTTTCTTGGTGGAGTAGAGAATGTACCAATGCAAGGAAAGTGACCTGCACTTGCTTCAGAAGATACTTGAGAACGAACTATGACGCGGATAGAAAGCGTACATCTGAGCCTCTGTCAAACAAAAGTTAACTTTTAAAAAAGCAAAGAGAGCATCCTGAAGCAAATATATATCCAATATCAATACCAAAACTCCTTTAAAGGAAATATGGGACAAGATTAGAAAATTCAAGGCAAATTTGTGCCTAGGCCTTTACCAATATCAAGAGAAGTTAATAGATATATATCTCACCCCAAAGATGTAGTAGAGGTACTTCGCTCATGCATCAAGTGCTGACATTTATTTCCCAGCATTTAAAAAAGAAAATGGAAGCATCAACATCAGTTGTTCCTTCAGCTTCTTCCAATGCTGAAGCTTTTAACTTACATTTTAGTATGGGGGAGATGCAAAATGCTATCTCTATCTTCTCTTTGACTGCCACAGGTGATGATTGCTTCCGATATGAAATAATTTCATATCTCCCAGCGGATACTAAGGAATTTTTATAGAAACACTTAATAGTCTATGGGCTTCCCATACATCTCGTGATTCTTGGCATACTGCAATTTTAATTCCCGGCCACAAGTCTGGTAAAAACCCAGAACTGCCATCTAGTTATAAGCCTATAGCCTTGACTACTGCATATGCAAACTATTTGAGAACTTAATCAATAACAGACATGTATGGTATCTAGAATAAAATACCTTTTATCAAACAGGCAGTTTGGTTTTAGGAAGAACCAAATTATGCTAGACCTTTTGCTGATGTTATCAAGGGAAATTTCAAATTCCTTTTCTAACCAAAAGCAGGTAGTGGGTGTCTTTTTTCACATCAAAAAGGCCAATGACACCACTTGGAGGGGTGGTATTTTAAAACAGTTGGTCTCATGGAGTATAGGAGGACATACATTTTCTTTTATCGAAGAATTTTTATCAAACCGTTCAATTAAAGTAAGAGTAAGTACATCAGAGCTATCTTCATCCTACATACAAGAAGGTGTCTGCCAAGGCAGCATACTGAGTGGGACCTTACTTGCTTCTTTTATCAATAGTCTCATGAGTCAATTACCTCCTGGCGGTATTATTATAGAAAAACATGGAAAAAGCTTTACTAATAAAGGAATGCTGTTTTTTTTTTTTTTTTATAAAAAAATTACCTTTATATCCGTAGCAAATAAATAGTTAATAAGATATGCACTAATAATTCCTACTGTAGTGGGGCCCAACCAGTGGGATTCGGGGTTTTTGGGTGGGGAAGATAATCGATAAATAATGGTAAAACTAACCTTTTCTTCTCTGTACTTTATTCTTTGGGACGCATGATAAATCCATAAAAAGTTACACAAAATTTCGGCATCCTAGTCCCCTAATATATTTATGTCACTCTTTTCTTTACAATTTACAAATCACAGGTAGCAGCTCCTGTTTGTACGTCTGTACATACATAGTTGCATATTAACAAAGTTATACTTCCTAGGCAGTTTTGTTACCTGGTAAGGAGGGTCCCGAGGGCTTGGCCCCAGGCTAGGTCTATGACCTGGGCAGTTTTGTGACTTGGGAAGGAGAGTTGGCTAGGTCTGTGACCTGGGAAGGAGGGTCGGCTAGGTCTGTGACCTGGGAAGGAGGGTCGGCTAAGTCTGTGACCTGGGAAGGGGGATCCGGGGGCTTGGCCCAGGTTAGGTCTGTGACCTGGGAACGGGGTTCTGAGAAGCTTGGCCTTGGTTAGGTCTGCAACCTGAGAACTATCAGGTTAGGTTAGGTGGGTTTGTTAGGTTCTGTGGCCTTTTACAAATCTCATAAATGTTAGATGATCACGTTTTTTCCCCAGTTTTTGACATCCCAAAGACACAGGTTTCCACCTATATCCACCAGGAAGGGGGGGGGGGTTAATAGGAGAGCGCTTTATTTGCACGGGAAATGAATGTAAAATTCATTGAAACCACAGTATTTACTGTAGCAAAGTTGTTTTTTCTATTGGAAATGTAGTTTCGTGTTCTATAATTTTACCCCTCTTCGCATACAACGGTCACTATTTGTGGATTTTGCAATTTATTGTAGTGGATCATCTGCACTACGACCATGCTAAAAGCTTCAAATTGCTATAAATGCTGCTTCTGCAAGGGCAAATTCTCGGGGATTTATGTTCCCTCTTCAGAAGACCAAAGCCATTCGTTTTACTCATACTCATAAAATAGAAGAGATCCCCACCCTTGTCTTAAATTATTGTATTTTGCCATATGAGGATAATATAAAGTTTCTGGGGGGCTAATTTTTGACAAGAAAAAGACCTTTGGTCTCCATATAAATGACCTATCCATCAGGGTTAAAACGTCACTGAAGATCTCGAAAGTTGTATCACATTTTGATTGAGGTGCTGATAGAACAACTTTGCTTAGAATTTATACATCTTTGTGTCTGAGCAAGTTGGACTATGCGTGTCAAATTTATGGGTCAGCTACTAAGACTTTACTTGGAAAAGTTGATGATCACAAAGTGGGGCTGTGCATATGCACTGGTGTATATAGAACATCTCCCATTAATAGTCTGTATGTGGATACTGGCACACCTCCCCTATCCATCCGCAGAGAGAAATTGAGTTTGAGATTTTAGCTAGGTCCCTCCATATAAGAAACAATCCCAACAGTAAATATGTTAGGGCTCCTTTAGATCGAGCTCTTAACAGTTGTAGTGCCCAAGCCTTTGGAAGTACGCCTGAAAAATGATGCCAGAGAAGTAGATTTGTTTTCAGCACAGATAGCAGATGTAGGATATCCCAATCTTCCCCCGTAGTGTAATCCACATGTTACAGTATGTTTTACGACATGAGTGAAAAATAGCTAACCCAGTAAGGTAATGAATAGTTAAGTTTTTAAACCATGCTGTTGAATATCATGGGAAACATGTTTTTATAGATGGTTCCAAATAGGCTGCAGGAGTTGGATGTGCAGTTGTGGTGGGGTATATTGTTATTAGAAGGAAACTTCCAAATTATTGTTCAGTATTTACTGCTGAGCTATATGCAATCATTCTCGCAGTCCGACATATTCTTAAAGATGATAATCAAAATAGTTTTTATACAATTTTTACGGATTCCAATAGTGTTTTACACTCAATTCAGGTTCAAGATTAGGTTCGGAGTTGAGGCATAGCTATTGCAACGGCGCCTCTATTACCTAGTTATTTGAGTTTTTCTCACTCTTATACTGTTTTTTCTTTTCCTCCATATTAAGTTTAATATTTCTTGTTTCTTTTCTAAACTTCTTTCACTGAATAGAAATTATCCTATTATTTTCTTTAGGTCTTCCTTGTAGGGTTGTTGAAGCTCAATTATTTAATTCCTTTCTTTTCTATATTCCTGGCAAAACAACAAAAAATGGATAAAATCTTCATTTTTACAAAAATTACAGTTTACCCTCTCCCTATTGTGTCAATTTATAATATTTAGATTTAACATATTAGTTTTTTCTAAATAATATCACTGACTCAAATGTATTGATGCATATTTCTTCTTTAAGTTCCTTCTTCCATGTTGTATATATTTCTAAGCTTCACTTTACTTTCTATTTCTTTTAATTTTTCAGTGTCCCACTTTCTGGTGTTGGATTTCATTTCTGTCTTGGTCATTCTTCTTATCTGCCTTATGGTTCATGTAGGTACTTTGCAGGCTGTTTCTCAATTCAACAAATTATGGAGGCGCTTGTTCACAATGAAATCTTGTAACAGTACCAAAGCCACATAGTTTGAACCCTCTGTACCAGAGAGTATTGATTGTCTGCATAGTCTGAGTTGTCCATGCCTGCCATCGTATAGTCGTCCCTGGTAAAAGTACTTGGAATAAGTGTCTCCATTTTCTGAGCACTTCACAGCATAGCTAGCAAGTAAACTACGGGTATGTCTAATGGTTTGGTAGCTTGTACAAGAGCCAATTCTGTTGAAGACTGTGAGGAGACTCTTACTGTGATCACTTGCATAAAGAGCATGGCCAAACATCATATGTAATGTCGTTTTTTACTCTGTGAATGTTGTATACAAACTTTTGGAATACACAGTGCATCATTATGATATCTATTATGATACCTAACCTAGATATCTTGTTCCTGTGAAGGTTGTTGTTTAAAATAACACCATAAATGAATTCGTCACCCTCAAATTAGGTATACTAAATATATTACATGTGTACTAACTCCAAAATGATAGAAAATTAAAAAATTTTGTCAGTGGGTGGCAGCCATGTTGGATTGAGCCATAGCGTCATTCGTGGCATAATTACGGACAAGCATCTCGGTGATTTTTCATGTCCAGGGACCCATAAACAAAGTACAATAGAGAAATCCTCCCAACACCATTTTGCATACGGGACCAATAGACAGGTCCTGGATTAAAGTGACCCAGTTAATGAATGTTAAACTGAGTGTCTTCCAGTGACCTGATTTAAACATAATATAAAATCTAATATTTAATGAAAATTTATAAGCTTTAATAATCTAGTGAATAATTCAATAATAAACTAAGAAATCTGATAAAATGATAAATTTAACGAATCAAAAATATGATATAAGGCTATATGCTAAGTAAATTGAATGAAAAAATTAGTACTTGGATTAAAGTTTATAAGGAGTACGAAAGAAATTTATGACTAAAATTACCAACACCATAACAAAAATCTATAATACTGTTTAAATTTCAGTTGGAATTTATGTGCACAGCGTGGAATAGAATCCAAAGACTATCTTTGGATGTAACCAATATTGAATTACATACATATATGTAAAATATATAACAAATTATATTAAATTGGTAAATACAATAGGCATCTTTAAGAAAGGTTCAGCATCTCGCAAGTTCTTTTTCTGCTTTCCGCTGCCTCCCTTCTTTTCCGTCTATAAATAGACGAAAGATTGTCACAATCAGGTAAATTATCTGGCAAGGATTCATTGATATTTACTGACATATAAGTTATTGATACGATATTTACAGTGTTGTCTTTTAGCCCTTTATATATGATAGCATGTGTCGTTTCACCAAGGTCATTAGTAAATATTTGTTTTACTCTGGCCAAAGGATAATTGTTAATCTTTGTTTTATCCTACTTTATAAAGACAATATCAACTTCTTTAAAAGGATGATGATGATGATAGGCGTATCCCTTCTCTTGTGCTAAGGTACCGAGTGAAGGACAAGACGTGGTTCAATGATGATTGTAGACGTGCTTATTTGGGAAAGCAGTAGGCCTATCATCTTTGGAAGAGTAACATATCAGATTTGACCATCAATAACTATGCTCAGCGTAGAGCTTTTGCTCAGAGAGTTTATGCTTCAACTGAAAAGGAATACAATTGAACCATAGAAAACCCTTTCTGGTACATTTCTGGTACAACTTAGGAACATAAATGGTGGTCTACCCATAAATCTGCACTCTTTGGCGTTGATGCAACAGTTCCTCTTTATTTTTCCTTTGTTTTTTATAAAGACTGCAGATTTCTTAGCTCCAAAGTTATCTGTTATTTTACACAACTTCGCACGAAGAGGAGCTTTTAGCACTTGTTGGAGAATTGGTAATGTTGTTACTCCTCTATGTAAATGTGTTTGTGGTAGCTCAAGACTAACTGATTACCGCCCAATTTCCATAACTCCCATATTATCTAAAGTTTTTGAACGTCTTCTGGCAAAACGTCTTAATTAATAGGTTTGCTGAAGGTCATCATCTATACTCTAGTTTGCAATTTGGCTTTCGTAAAGGCCTTGGAGCATGTGATGCCCTTCTTACATTCTCCAATGCTGTACAGAAATCAATGATTGTGGTTAGGAAGTTCGTATGACTGGCTTTGATTTTAGTGCTGCCTTTAACCATGTTAATCATGAGGTCATTGTTTTCAAACAAAACAGTTGGGAGTGGATGGATCGTTTCTTAGCATCATTATTGATTTTTTAGGTAATAGATCTCAGAGTTGTTGTTGATGGACACCATATTGATTATAGGAATGTGATATCTGGTGTTCCACTGGTTAGTGTTCCTGGCCCATTACTTTTCATACTATATACACATGACATGTGGTTTGGCCTATAAAATAAGCTTGTTGCATATGCAGATGATGCTACTCTCTATGCATCAATTCCATCCCCTGAATATAGATCTAGGGTTGCTGAATCCCTTAATAGAGATCTAGCTAAAATTAGTGCATGGTGCAAATTATGGGGTATGAAGTTGAATCCTAACAAAACTCAAAGTATGATTGTAAGTAGGTCAAGGACATTGGCTCCTCAACATCCGGATCTCAGTATTGATAATGTTTCTTTAACTTTGTATGACTGTTTTAAAATTTTAGGTGTGATTCTCGACAGCAAATTTACTTTTGAGAAACACATTAGGTCAGTGTTTTCTTCAATTGCACAAAAATTGGCTTATTGAGAAAGTCTTTCAAGATTTTTGGTGATCAATCTATTCTGAAGAAGTGTTCTAATTCTTTCATTCTACCTTGTTTTGAGTATTGATCTCCTGCCTGGTCTTCAGCTGCTGATTCTCATCTTAATTTGTTGGACAGAAACTTACGGTCTATTAAATTTCTTATTCCTGATCTAGATATTGATCTTTGGCACTGTCGTTCAATTAGTTCATTATGCATGTTGCATAAGATTTTTTACAATTCAGACCATCCTTTACATTCAGATCTTCCTGGACAGTTCCATCCCGTTCGTAATACTAGACAGGCAGTTAATTCTAATAGTCAGGCCTTCTCCATCATGAGGCTCAATACTACACAATATTCCAGAAGTTCTATTCCAGCTGTAACCAAGTTGTGGAATGATCTTCCTAATCTGATAGTTGAATCAGTAGAACTCCAAAAGTTCAAAGTTGCAGCAAATGTTTTTATGTTGAACAGGCTGACATAAGTCTTTTTAAAGTTTATATATGACATATCTGTTTTAAGGTTGCTACTGTTTTTAGAATGATTTATTGTTAATTTGTTCTCATCATTTATCTATTTCCTTATTTCCTTTCCTCACTGGGCTATTTTTCCCTGTTGGAGCCCTTGGGCTTGTATTATTTTGCTTTTCCAACTAGGGTTGTAGCTTGGCTAGTAATAATAATAATAATAATAATAATAATAATAATAATAATAATAATAATAATAATAATAATAATGAGATATTGGGTGATACCTACCAGTTCCATCAACAGTTTGACTTGATAACGTTTGCATAAATTCATGGTGGTATACCTTTAAAAGTTTATTCCTTATCTTTGCCAGATACTCAAATTTGTTAGGCACATGCATACCTGGGTCAAAGTTTTTATCATCGGGTAAAGGTTGCAAATCTAGAATATTGTTCAATGAAAAAAGTTTATACCTTCTTATCAGTAATTCAGGAGTTATCATTGTAGGAATATCATCAGTTTCACTATCATGTTCCGCACTTGTATCACACGCGCTCGTACACTGTAACGGTATTTCTTTTTTTTGTACATTATCATTATCACTCTCGCCTCGAACTGATAGCCTGTATATTCTTGAATGTACTTGAATCATTGTGTTTGAACTTTTATTGCCGTTCTTGCTTGGAACAGCTGGTATTTATACTCATGTGGGGTCAAAGTAAAGTTAGTTGCAATTACGCTGTGTCTCAGTCATTGCCTAACTGCTTGCTCACACACTGGTGACCAGCAGAGTAACTGATTCCCTACCACCTTTTCCCTTCACTTCTGTATCTTATTGTTTGAAGATGCCGCATTCCGACACTGACTCTACTATCAACACCACATTACTGAAACTACCATCCTTCACCAGCGGAGAAGCATTTGCCTGGTTCCAGCATGCTGAAGTCCAGTTTCACAGCAATGGTGTGACTCAGTCAAGCATCAAAGCAGATTATGTTATTGTGGGTATCTCCGAGGAAACTTTCCCGGAAATATCCGATTGGCTGTGTGGGCAAGGAGACACACCAATAATGTACAAAACTCTTCAATCGTACCTCCTGAAGCAGTACTCGCCATCACCATCCGCCCGCAATGCAAAACTTTTTCAGCTCTTTCAAGAACCGTTGGGGGACCAAAAGGCTTTGCTCGCCTTGGGGAAATAACCAGTATTGCTCGTGTCCAACCTACCGCAGACTGCTCTCCTCTTGAAGGGAATCTACTGAGCACCCTTTGTGTACGGCACCTACCCAAACCTATGTGTGCTGCTATCAACACCTTCCAGACCTCCATCAACGTCTCCACTCCTGATGAAGTGGACGCCTATTCCACATCAACCGAAGCCGACGTGAATGAGATAGGACACAGACAGCCCCCCCCCCCCCGTGATATACTGGAGTGGTGACAAAGCCGCCCACCACCCAAATATACCATTTCTTGCTTACGCACCGGTGCGACCAACAATCTCTCCACCCCCTTCCTGATGCCCATCGGCTGCAGTTATACTACTGCCACAACATATTTGGGGCTGTTGCGAGGAAATGTGCGAACGACTGTCAATGATCAAAATTCGTGTAAGTAGGTCATCACTTTCGGCGGTGGCCTCCTTTGTTACTAGTCTTTTCTTTTTATATAATTCAGTTACGGGCATCCGATTTTTGTTAGACACTGGTGCTTGCTGTTTTCTTCTGCCAAGGCCATTCTCCAGGACACGACATATTCTGTGCAAGTCTGCCGACATCCACCCGGTAGCTCCCAACGGATCTGCGATACCCACCCATGGTTATGAAACCCTCACATTATCTTTTGGAAATGTCAAATATATTTGGAAGTTTCTCTTTGCTGACATCACATTGCTAATCCTCGGTTTGGATTTCTCATCACATTTCCACCTCCTGGTCATTATAACTCACCAAATTTTATCAACGTGAATTCATACTCCTCGACGCCTCTCCATCCCATCCCCTCCGACATTGCTCTCCACATCATCGCACCCACGGATGCCTACACCCACCTTCTCACATCGCACCCGGAAGTTCTCCATCCAGAACTTTGTCAAACGCGAATGGTTCACACGAAACACAGTATCTATCACCATATCAAGATGACAGGGCCCCCAGTGTTTGCCAGATTCAGATGTCTGGCACCAGATCATTTGCCAGCTGCTAACAAGAAAAAATTGGCCTTTGCCAAAAGGCCTCAAGCCCATGGCCATCACCCTTGCACATCATCCTGAAGAAAGATTGCTCTCTGCATCCGTTTTGGGGATTCCAGGCGCCTGAACATACTGACAGAACCGGATCACTACCCCTCCCAAACATCAGCGACATGACCTCCTACTTGGACAAAGCTAAGGTTTTCTCCATGCTAGACCTCTTGAAGGGGTATTATCAGGTGCTCATGAACCCAAAAGACATCTCCAAGACCGCCATCACCAACCCCTTCGGTACATTCACCTTCAATTACTCCTGTTTAGGCCTTCATAATGCTGGAGCCACTTATCAATATCTCATGGACGTCATAATAGGGGACCTCCCTTTCCTTGTATCTTATGTGGATGACATACATATGTTCTCTTCCTTCAGAGAGGAACAGCTCCATCATCTCCGCATCGTGCTCGACCACCTTCAACAGAATCGTCTTGTAGTCCGGTACGACAAGTGTACCTTTGGCGCCAATGAAGTATCGTTCTTGGGACACCGCATCACTCCTGAAGGAGTCCATCCCCTCCCTGAGAAGGTAACAGCCGTTCAGAATTTCCCCATGCCCTCGTCCATCAAAGCACTGCAAGAATTCTTTGGCATGATCAACTATTATGATCGTTTCCGGCCAGCCATTGCCGCCACTGTTGCCCCTCTCTTTGCCTCCCTCAAGGGCAAGCCAAAAGACCTGAAATGGAGTTCCCTTCAAGAAGGGCCCTTCTGCAATGCAAAGAATGCCCTGTCAACCGCTGCTGCTCTCACTTTTCCCAATGCTACATGCATCTCTCTTTTCTCTCCACCGATGCCATCAACGTCACTAATGGGGCAGTCCTTGAGCAGGTGGTCACCGGTTCATCCCGCCTATTGGCCTTCTTCAGTAGGAAACTGTCCAAGGCTGAATCTGCCTACTCTACCTTCGACCACGAATTGCTGCCGGTGCATTTGGCTGTCTGTCACTTTCAAAACTTCTTGGGAGGTACGCTCTTCGTCATTCATATGGACCACATGCCTCTGGTGCAACTTTGGTCAACAGTCCAACGCTTGGTCCACTCGTCAATGTCGACATATTTCCACCAGGCCTGAATACAATTTTACCCTTCAGTACGTCCCTGGGATAAAGAATCCCATTGCCAATGCCTTGTTAAGAAACACATTGACCACCATTCACCTGGGATTGGATTATAAAACCTTTGTAGAAGCCCGATGAAAAGATTCAGAGTACCAAGCACGTAGGTCATCCTGAACATCCTTCCGTTAGTAGGACGTCCCTCTCGGTGACTCCAACGCCATCAGTACTGGTAGATCTAGACCATGGATACCTTCTCCCATGCGCCGACAGGCATTTGATTTCATCCCTCGTACCGTTCTACTGCACAGCTCCTGAAGACAGAGTTTATTAGGCATGTCATTACTAAGGATGCTAATGATTGGGTCCATGCTTGTACTTCTTACCAAACCTTAAAAGTACATTGACACACAGATTTAGCTGTGGGCACCTTTCCTCAACCTCAGCGGCGGTATCCCCACATTCACGTTGATGTTGAAGGTCCCCTACCCACATCACATGGACATCGTTACCTGTTTACTGTCATCGACTGCTCCACTCATTGGCCTGAAGCCCTTCCCATGGCAACTGCAATATCCGCCTCTTGTACGTCAACTCTACTCTCAGGATGGATAGCAAGATTGGGTATCCCTGAGCCTACTACTTCCGACAGGGGTATTACTTTCACCTCTCAATTGTGGACATCATTAGCGAATCTCCTGGTATCACCCTCCACCAAACAGCCGCATACAACCATACAACTGGTTTACCTATCTTCCCTAGGTCCTCTTGGGACTAAGAACCACTCGGAAAGATACCCTGGATGTTTCAGCAGCTGAAATGGTGTATGACAACCCGATGGTCATCCCTACCATTTTTTTTCCGTCTGCAGCCTCCTCCGACAATCTCCAGTGCCTCTGTCACGTTGTGGGAAAATTTATTCCATGCCACCAGACTTACAAACCCCCAGAAAAGCAACAAATACCAACAGATTTGCACAAGGCATCCTATGTTTTCCTGCGTAATGACACCAGCAAGCCATCTCTAACGACCCTTTACATGACCCCTTTCCTCATGATCTATCGAACAACGAAGGCGTTCTTACTTCTTCATGGAAAAGAAGATTAGGTTTCCATTGATTGCCTCAAGCCTGCATATCTCCTGCAAGATAACCTGCTTACAGTGCGACTTTCCAGAGCAGGGCGCCCTATTTTTTTTTGGGGGGGGGGGGGGGGGGAGCCACATACCGCACGTGTCACAAATGTCTATTCCTGTATGTACTTGAATCATTGTGTTTGAATTTTTCTGCTGCTTTTGCTTAGAACGGCTTGTATTTATATTAATGCTGCGCAAACTAAAGTCATTTGTAATTACGCCATCTCTCAGTTATCACCTAACTGCTTGTTCCCACAATCGCGAAGATATTCTTTGAAGTTAATGGGCCTTTGGTTTACTAAGTGTACGACTTGTTGTACGATAAATTCAGAGGTAAAGTAATCAAGGATATTATTCCTTATACATCCAAAGAGAAGTCTTTTGGATAATTTTTTGCATATTTCTACAAGAGAGCTTAACTTGTTACAAACTTTGAAATGATGTGCAAGGTCAAAGGTTTTACTCCCCATTCCTAAAAATATAGCTAAGAGTAAGGATCATTCAAAACTGTAGTTATAACACCAGCAACTAATTGTGATGCAAGATTGCTTACGCACAGCTGTGGAAAACCAAATTCAAAACTATGGAGAGAGAAGGATCTAACAAAAACTAAAACCATAAGTGATTTACAAATTTTTTAATTTTTGATATGAGACCAAGTGCAAGCATAACACAGAAGCCATACTTTGTGTTTTCCTTTTCAAGTTTTACTGTGAAAAATCCAAAACAATCTACTAAAATATCACTAAATAGTACAGTTAGAATCAAAAGAACGCCGACACTCAAGGGAAATCGTTTTTCAGATGTCTTTAGTGTTCCCATGACAAAACACGCAAGAGGTTGCCCTTCTTACTACTTTTACGAAATGGGTGGAGCCTTCTTCAACCTTAGCGAATCAAAGATAGTAAAGCACTGTCTTTGTTAGCAAAAGCATACAAATTTTACAAATTGAGTTGCCATATTTTAATTCAGTATTATCATTTGACGTCTCAACTATCTACTACAAATACAAAACAGTCCGACAGAAATATATATATATATGTATATATATATATATATATATATATATATATATATATATATATATATATATATATATATATATATATATATGCTATTAGATTACTTTATTAACTACACTAAGCTAAAACAATTTTATCTCTCTCTCTCTCTCTCTCTCTCTCTCTCTCTCTCTCTCTCTCTCAGTCCTTTAGGCAGGTATAACTCATGTATGTTTTTTTTTATTAATATTTTGCAACATTGAACCATAATTGAAACGACTTTTCTTCCATCAGTGACTTGAACGAAACTAATGTCGAAATAATCTTATGCAGCAGTTCCCGGAAGGAATATATATATATATATATATATATATATATATATATATATATATATATATATATATATATATATATATATATATATATATATATATATATATATATATATATATATATATTTATATATATATATATATATATATATATATATATATATATATATATATATATATATATATATATATTCCTTCCGGGAACTGCTACATAAGATTATTTTGACATTAGATATATACATATATATATATATATATATATATATATATATATATATATATGTATATATATATATATATATATATATATATATATATATATATATATATATATATATATATTTATTTGTGTATATATATGTATATATATATATATATATATATATATATATATATATATATATATATATGTATATGTATATATATATATATATATATATATATATATATATATATATATATATATATATATATATATACATATATATATATATATATATATATATATATATATATATATATATATATATATATATATATATATATATGTATATATATATATATATATATATATATATATATATATATATATATATATATATATATATATATATATATATATATATATATATATATATGAAATCCCAAGCAGACTGGAATGGGATTTTGCATGATCTTTTGTGCTTGAATTGGTCACAATTATATAGTAGTGTAGATCCTGTTGTCCCTTTGAATGAGAATCTAATCAACATAATTGATAGGTGTATCCTTTCTCGTGTGCTAAGGTACCGAGTGAAGGACAAACCGTGGTTCAATGATGATTGGAGACATGCTTATTTGGAGAAGCAGGAGGCCTATCACCTTTGAAAGGGTAACATATTCAGTTTTGACCTGCAATAACTATACTCAGCTTCGAGCTTTTGCTCAGAGAGTTTATGCTTCAACTGAAAAGGAGTACAATTCAACCATAAAAGAAACCCTTTCTGGTACAACTCAGGAACATAAATGGTGGTCTACCCTTAAATTTGCACTCTTTGGTGTAGATGCAACTGTTCCTCCTTTACTTAAACCAGATGGCTCAGTCACTTACTGTCCAAAGGAAAAGGCAACCCTTTTGGCTGATGTTTTTGACAGTAAGCAGAATAATGAAAAACTTGAACTTCCTCATTCCTGTTTTCCTGAGGCTAAACTAACTAGTTTAGCTTTTCGATCTCGTGAAATTAAAGCTCTGTTGATGGACCTTGATGCTTATGGAGGTGTAGACCCAAATGGTATTTTTCCTTTGTTTTTTATAAAGACAGCAGATCTTTTTAGCTCCAAAGTTATCTGTTATTTTGCGCAAATTAGCTAGAAGAGGAGCTTTTAGCACTTGTTGGAGAATTGGTAATGTTACTCCTCTATGTAAATGTGTTTGTGGTAGATCAAGTCCCACTGATTACCGCCCAATTTCAATAACTCCCATATTATCTAAAGTTTTTGAACGTCTTAATAGGTTTGCTGAAGGTAATCATCTATTCCCTAGTTTTCAAATTGGTTTTCGTAAAGGCCTTGGAGCATGTGATGCCCTTCTTACAATATCCAATGCTGTACAGAAATCCCTTGTTATGGTCAGGAAGTTTGTATGATTGGCCTTGATTTTAGTGCTGCCTTTGACCGTGTTAATCATGAGGCCCTTGTTTTCAGACTTAAACAGTTAGGAGTGGGTGAGTCGTTTCTTTGCATTATTATTGATTTTTTATGTAATAGATCTCAAAGAGTTGTTGATGGGCACCATAGTGAGTGTAGGAATGTGATATCCGGTGTTCCGCAGGGTTGTGTTCTTGGCCCATTACCATTCATACTATATACACATGACATGTGGTTTGGCCTAGAAAACAAGCTTGTTGCATATGCAGATGATGCTACTCTCTTTGCGTCAATTCCATCCCCTGAATGTAGATCTAGGGTTGGTGAATCCCTTAATAGAGATTTAGCTAAAATTAGTGCATGGTGCAAATTATGGGGTATGAAGTTGAATCCTAATAAAACTCAAAGTATGATTGTAAGTAGGTCAAGGACATTGGCTCATCAACATCCGAATCTCAGTATTGATAATGTTTCTTTAAATTTTAGGTGTGATTCTCGACAGCAAATTTACTTTTGAGAAACACATTAGGTCTGTGTCTTCTTCAATTGCACAAAAAATTGGCCCATTGAGAAAGTCTTTTAAGATTTTCGGTGATTAATCTATTCTAAAGAAGTGTTTTAATTCTTTCATTCTACCTTGTTTTGAGTATTGTTCTCCTGTCTGGTGTTCAGCTGCTGATTCTCATCTTAATTTGTTGGACCGAAACTTACGGTCTATTAAATTTCTTATTCCTGATCTATCTATTAATCTTTGGCACATTTGTTCAATTAGTTCATTATACATGTTGCATAAGATTTTTCATAACTCGGACCATACTAGGCAGGCAGTTAATTCTAATAGTCAGGCCTTCTCCATCATGAGGCTCAATACTACACAGTATTCAAGAAGTTTTATTCCAGCTGTGACCAAGTTGTGGAATGATCTTCCTAATCGGGTAGTTGAATCAGTAAAACTCCAAAAGTTCAAAGTTGGAGCAAATGTTTTTATGTTGACCAGGCTGACATGAGTCTTTTTATAGTTTAGATATATGACATATCTATTTTTGACGTTGTTAATAGTTTATATAGGACATATCTGTTTTGATGTTGTTACTGTTTTTAGAATGATTTATTGTTAATTTGTTCTCATCCTTTATTTATATCCTTATTTCCTTTCCTCACTGAGCTATTTTTCCCTATTGGAGAATTAGGCTTATAGCATCTTGGTTTTCCAACTAGGGTCGTAGCTTGGCTAGTAATAATAATAATAATAATAATAACAATATGAATAAATATATATATATATATATATATATATATATATATATATATATGTATATATATATGTATATATATATGTATATATATATATATATATATATATATATATATATATATATATATATATATGTATGTATGTATATATATATATCTATATATATATATATATATATATATATATATATATATATATATATAAATATATATATATATATATATATATATATATATATATATATATATATATATATATATATCTATATAAATATATATATATATATATATATATATATATATATATATATATATATATATATATGTATATATATAGGCTATATACATATATATATATGTATGTATATATATATATATATATATATATATATATATATATATATATATATATATACATAAATGTATATATATGAATGTATGTGTGTTTTTGTATATTCAGTATTTTTAGTGGATATTTGAGATGTCAGATGATAACAGAGAATGAAATATGGAAATTCAATTTGTAACATTTTAATACTTTCGCTAACAACGACAGTCCTTTACTGACGTTAATGCATTAAGGTTGGAGAAGGCTCCACTCATTTGGTAGAAGTAGTAAGAAGAGCAACCCCTTGTCTGTTTTGTCATTGGAACACTAGAGACATCTGACATAAGATTTCCCTTGAGTGTCCCTGCTCTTTTGATTCTATTTGTACAGTAAGAGGGTCTTCTCTGAATTCTCTATAGTTATTTTGGTTAAAATTTATAGTCCGTGCATAAAAACTCTTGCAATGATTGCAAAGCACAAGATGAATCAGAAAATAAACTGATCATGATAATACATATTGAACTTACCTTTTAACTGTGTATTAATTATGCGATTTTTCGCATTAACAAGATAAAGTTTGCCAGACTCGAGATGTAGTAAGTACACAGCTATATATATCAGAACTACCGTCAGCAAATACATGTGTATGATACTCACAATCCCTCGGTCCCAAGAACGTGAAACCTTTACAGGTGGTGATGAATTACATTCCCTACATATATTTTTCAATCTTTAATTTGTTGATGGTTAATAGATTGGTCACAACTCAAACCTTTCTGGCATTGTAAATTATGCATATAGAACCTACATCTGTTAAACAATGGAAGGTTGAAACCAAATGCATCAAACTGTGAGGCTATGGACTTAATTAGTCTCTTGGTATTAGCATCTGGATCAAGGCTTAGTGTACATTTCATCAGAAAGTCTGTTCCATTCAAGGCCAAATAATCTATTTACTTCAGGAGTAAGAATTCCTGCCTGATCATCTACGTCACGATGTAAGTCAGTATCATTAGTCACCAGTTGTCTGAAAATTGTTGGTAGGCCCAATACAAGTCAGCTGAGTTCGTAGTCGTAATAGCTCCATTGGCCATATACATCAAAGCATAAACAAGTTGTTTTTTCAAGTCATCAAGTCTTGTATCAAAACTGGAATTGAAAACCACAATCTAATATAATGAGGCCATCAAAAGAAAAGGACTACACATAAGTCCAAATAAAAGTCTGACACTCTTGTAGGCTACCAAAGAATAATTCCTCACACTTACATTCCGAAAAAAAAACGTCCTGGCCTGATCATGTTCATTGAGAGGCAACTTATTAAAATTTTCTTCAAATCAAAATTTAGAATTTTTGTATCAAATCCAACATTAATAAAATCATAGGTAATTTTTTATTAAGGTTAGGCCCTGTACACACATTGATTGCGGGATTAACACAATATAGTAAATAACTCTTGCAAGTTATTTAACAGGCGTATGAAGAAGAAATTAATAATTATTAACTTCAGTCTTAAACACTTCCAATTCCTAAATATAAATATGCTCAATGATTCCTGGCTTTAATTTTTCCTTTACAAAATCATCTATTAATTGCAAAGCAATCTTATGACCCTTCAAAATTCTTTTTTTTTTTTTTAATTAAGACCCCAGGAGAGCCTTAGGGAGAGATTCACTTTTACATAGTCATTTATATACTACATTATATTGACTATGTCAGCTCAATCATCTGTAAAGTACTAAATACTAGTTGAGGATAAATCCTTTTATCCCATTCTAATGTCGACGAATTTTCTTTGGTGGGGTTTAATGATATTATGTATTATTAAAATACATTTATTGATAATGCCTTACATTACTGCTACAGCTCTCAGTGGCTTGTGACCCTCGAGTGAGAACATCTGTAGTGTTGTACTTTGGTAGGAAGTTCTATTAACCATAATAATTACCTGGAACATAGATGAACAATTGTTAGTAATTATTTCTCAGCTGATCCCATCTCTTGTCGTCAATTTTTCTGTATGGGATTTAATAATACGTTGGTATTCTTAAAATACACCTTTAATGAAATATGTGACTACATGGCTCTTTGGCAGCTGACTCCTAAGTGTGTGTGAAGCATCCTACACAATCTGACAAAACCAAAACATTTCTAAACAAAAGAGCATCGCTCTGAAAAGACTTAAATCCTACTCCAGTATAAAACTATAAAGAATCACATCCTATCTTTGAGGTAATCAACAAATGTTTGAATCCTAATACCAAAACTTATGTACAAAGCACAACATGTTTTGTTCATGCAATATGATGCAATGTTGCGCAATACCTGCAACACTTGAAATAATACAGTACATTATTACAATAATACATAACAGTCTCCTCCCCCTTAACTTGACATTGTAAAAATCTTCATAAATCTAATCTCTCAGGGGGCTTTCCTCTGTTAATCCTATTAGGAAGCACTTTAACCTCATCTTGTACTGGTACATGAATTGGTTCTGAATCTACATTGGATGTTGGACCATCTTGGTTAATATTTGACTCATTTGATCTAACTACTTCTTTAAGTTTCTCATCTCTAACATTCACATGCTCTACTGTCTTTCTGTTTAACGGCTGTAATTGATCAACATGACGTTCTACAACATTATCATCAACACGAACATCATAATGTAAATTTCCTATCTCTCTTACAATCTCTCCTGGTACCCACTTCTCTGGAGTGTTGTACGATCTTACCATGACATCAGACAAAGGTAAAAAATGTCTTACATTAGGAAGCTTTACTACTTGTTTATACCCTTTATCTTCTAAATCACTTTGCAAACTTGGATACAACAAATCTAACTTACACCTTATCCTCCTCCCCATCAACAAATTTGAGGGTGCCACGCCTGTTGTGCTTTGCGGCGTTGTTCTATAAGACAATAAAAACTTTGACACATGTAAAAATATATTACCTGAATTTGCTTTTCTACACTTCATATTGTGTTTAAACGTTTGGACAAATCTTCCAGCGTCTCCATTAGTAGATGGATGATATGTTGCTTAAAATGTATGCTTTATACCATTGACATTACAAAATTCTTTAAACTCTTTTGAGGTAAATTGTGGACCATTATCTGTAACAATTCTTTCTGGAATACCGTGCGTTGAAAAAATTTGCATTAACTCTTTTATTGTGGCGTAAGACGTTGTTGTCTTCATTGGGATAATTTCTGGCCACTTACTGTAAGTATCTACTACTATCAAAAACAAGTAATTTAAAAAAGGACCTGCAAAATCTATATGCACTCTTTGCCATGGATACCTGGGTAACTCCCACGGGTACATTCTAGCAAATTGAGGATTGTTCTGTTGCATAACACAATTCATACAATTCTTTATATAAGATTCCACATCTTTATCTACACCTGGCCATCATACAAAAGTTCTCGCAATTTACTTTGATCTTACAATACCTTGGTGATCAGCATGTATTTCAGACAAAACCTTATTTCTCAGTGAATTAGGAATAACTACCCTGGAACCTCTCATCACTATTCCTTGTGTTACACTCAGTTCATACCGTATATCCTTATACGGTTTATAATTTTCCTCTTTTCCACATAAGTCCCTACCTGTCATTAAACTCTCCAAAACCTTACTAAGTACTAGGTCTCGCTTGGTACTGTGTGCTACATCTTTTGCAGTTATTGGTACATCATATACAGAAATTAACAGAACACTGTCATCATACTCCTCTGGAGCTTTGTCTACGGGTAATCTGGATAAAGCATCTGCATTACCTATGTTTGATGTTGGACGGTATTCTATATCATAGTGGTACGCTGCTAACGTAACTGCCCAACGTTGTAGTCTTGCAGCTACCAACGTAGGTAAACTTGCTTTTGGACCCAATATTGCTAATAAAGGTTTATGATCTGTAACAAGTGTGAACGTTTTCCTACCATAAAGATACATATGGAATTTTTTAACTCCATAAACTAATGCTAAACCTTCCTTTTCTATTTGAGAGTAATTCCTTTCTGCCTTGTTCAATACTCTAGAAGTGAATGCAATTGGTTTTTCTGTTCCATCTGGCATTACATGAGATAATACTACACCTAAACCTATGTTTGATGCATCACATACTAATTTAACTGGTAAATTCATTTGATAATGTACTAAGAATGTAGGTGATGTTATTTCCTGCTTGATTCTTTCAAAAGATTCCTGACACTCTTTTGTCCACTTCCATTCTACCCCCTCATTCAACAGATTATACAATGGATGTGCAATTGTAGACAAATTCTGAATGAAACTCCCATAAAATGTTACTAAACCTAAAAATGATTGTAATTCCTTAAAATTTTCTGGCACTTTTGTTAATTGTACAGCTTTAATCTTCTCTTTAGTTTTGTGAATACCCTTGCCATTTATTACAAAACCTAAGTATTCCACTGAATCAACTTCTAAAATACATTTGTTCTTATTTACTCTAATATTATGTTCCTTCAACTTCTTCAGAACTGTTCGCAATCTTTCTCTATGTTCTCTTGTGTCTTTACCAGCAATTTAAATATCATCTATAAAAATCAATACTCCTTGCATTCCTGAAAAAATCTTATCCATAGTTTGTTGCCATATAGCTGGACTACTTGCAACTCCATATGGTAATCTCTTTGGTCTAAACAAACCTAAGGATGTATTTACTGTACATAATTCTTGTGAAGTTTCATCCATGGGAAGCTGTTGAAATGCTTGTCTTAAATCTAATTTTGAAAAAATACTGCATCCTGACATAGTTGCAAACATGTCTTTCGGATTTGGTAAGGGATGTTGAGCTACTTGCAGTTGTGGATTTAACGTTACTTTGTAATCTCCACATAACCTAACCTGTCCACTTTCCTTCACAATAGGAACTAATGGTGTAGCCCAATCTGAATATGTAACCTTTTCACAGGAACCTTCATTTTCTAATCTCCTGATTTCTGTTTCAACTGCACTTTTCAATGCATACGGTACTGGTCTGGGAGCATAAAATCTAGGAGAACTGTCAGGTTTCAAAACTAAAATTGCCTTTGCGTTCTTTACTGTACCTATTTTATCTTCAAATACGTCTTGAAACTGATATGATATTATCCATAGATATTTTATTTTTGAGTTCATCTTGTCTACCTGTAACCTTCAAAATACTAGGCCACTCTAACTTCAAATACTGTAGCCAATCTAAACCTAGCAAAGTTTGTCCATTACCTTTTACTACTGTTAATGGCATTCTCTCTAATTTCTGTTCTTTGTACTGTACTTCTACGTTCGAAGCACCTATCACCTGAATATCAAAACCATTATAACCTTTCAAAACTCTATTTATACCTTCTAATAACAAACTAGGAATGCTTTTAGCCATTTTATCAGACATAATTGATACATCGGCTGCTGTGTCAACTTGCATCAAAATTGGTTTACCATTTATGATTACTTCTACCATGATATGTTTCTTTGCACCTTTGTTGACTGAATTTATGTGAAACGCAAAATCCGTTTCTGAACTAACCTGATTATCGTGAACATTTTCCGCATTATTCTCTTGACCAATAGTATCAACTGTAGCATTTATTTTCTTTGTGTACTGTTTAGGGAATCTACAAGCAGATGCAAAATGACCCATCTTTCTGCAATTCTGGCATGTCTGTCCAGTAGCAGGGCATTCCTTTGCTTCGTATGCAAGATGATCAGTTTTACCATACCTATAACACTTGGGTTTTTCCTGTTGTTTCTGTGTATAAGCCTGATTCTGATATTTATGAACATTAGTGTTAGGCAGTTTTCTATGACTAGGCTTTGACATATTCCTTCTCTGATTCTCATTGGTTTTCCACTTAGAACCTACTGTATTAATTTTAGAATTTTCCATTTTATTGCTTGTAGAACTACCTATTATGTTACTTTGCCTATTTGATGTTTCTAAAGCTCTGCCTGTTATCAATACCTTTTCTAATGTTAAATCTTTATCTTGCAATAATTTCTTTCTTAGCTCTTGTGATGTACAATGTGCAATTACTTGATCTATGATAACATTTTCTAACTCTAGAAATTCACATGAAACGGCTAAATTCTTTAGTCTAGTCACAAATGCATCTAAACTTTCATTTTCTTTCTGATAAGCCTGCGCTGAAAACTGGTATCTTTCAAAAAATTCATTTACCTGAGGAGCAAAATATGTGGTCAGAGCCTTAATTGCAGCTTCACTTGTGTCATCTGTAGGCTGCAAAGTCTTAAACACTTCCCGAACTTCCCTACCTGCTGTATGAAGTAATAATGCCTTCTTTTGGGCATCCTTCATGTTCCCTAAGCTTCTAAATAAATCTTAAATTCCTCACACCACTGTTGCCATCGTGTTGCAACAGAATTGGGCTCAGCAGTGATGCTGAAACTTTCGGGGTGTTCAATGTTAAAAGGCATTTTGAGTCTTACCTTAATACCTATGGTAGGTTAAGCTACTGTTCTGCAGTCACAAGTTTACTTCCTACCTGTTTTGTAGCCTACCCAACTTTAAATTTCACCCTTTCTTGTTTTGTTGGTTTGATGAAATTCCTGTTCTGCTGCTTGTACAATCTTCATTGGGAGATTTTCCTCTTGTCCCTTAATGTACATAAGGACCTTCTCTTGTGCTGGCCGTCCTTCTACATAAGGTCCAATGTTTCTCCCTGCTTGTTTTCGTCCTCCTGAGCGTCGCCAATTGTAGTGTTGTACTTTGGTAAGAAGTTCTATTAACCATAATAATTACCTGGAACATTGATGAACAATTGTTAGTAATTATTTCTCAGCTGATCCCATCCTCGTCGCCAATTGTAGTGTTGTACTTTGGTAGGAAGTTATATTAACCATAATAATTACCTGGAACATAGATGAACAATTGTTAGTAATTATTTCTCAGCTGATCCCATCTCTTGTCGTCAATTTTTCTGTATGGGATTTAATAATACGTTGGTATTCTTAAAATACACCTTTAATGAAATATGTGACTACATGGCTCTTTGGCAGCTGACTCCTAAGTGTGTGTGGAGCGTCATACACAATCTGACAAAACCAAAACATTTCTAAACAAAAGAGCATCGCTCTGAAAAGACTTAAATCCTACTCCAGTACAAAACTATAAAGAATCACATCCTATCTTTGAGGTAATCAACAAATGTTTGAATCCTAATACCAAAACAAATCATTACACTTATGTACAAAGCACAACTTGTTTTATTCATGCAATATGATGCAATGTTGCACAATACCTGCAACACTTGAAATAATACAGTACATTATTACAATAATACATAACAACATCGACATAAACAAACTCTTGCAGAAAAATACAAAACAACAAATGAGCATCACTCTTAAAAGACTGGATCCTACTGTAATACACAAGTAAGAAGAATCACATCCTATCTTTGAGACCATTAATAAATGATTAAATCCTCCATAGCATACGCTACTACATTTATAACTAATGTTTTAACATGTTCTATCAAAACAATACTATGCAGCATTACTCTTAATACACATAGTGCATATGGTATAACAGTACGAATACATAACATATAATAGATGGGAAACTTTTCCATTCCACAATAAGTGGACAACTATGCATCCATCTAGTGCAGCGGATACCTGACAAAATAATTCATTTTATGATACAACCATAACACTTTGCACAAAGCATCCTTGTGATGTTCTTAATTTAAAGGAAATGAAACTGAGGCACTCAATTTTTTTTCACTTTTCAAGATGGCCGCCACATTTTTTAAAATGGCGGCAAAATCCCATTCCAGAATTTGACAAATTGACCATACGAAGTAATTTTGAGGTAAAACATCTATATTTAAGTCAGTATTCACTATAAATACAATTTTGTTAAAACTCTGCAAAGCGCATGTGCGAAATTAGACTAACAAAGTCATATTGATTCACGTATCTTTGCATGTACAGGTGCATAATGCTGTGCATTATAATCCTGACCTATAGCACTTATAATTCCCTGTACAAATCCTTTTACATCCACATTTTAAGAGCTGTTGACATGACGCTGTTATTGACTGCAAGCTGGTCCAATATGGCGTCCAAACATTGTCGTCTCTTTGCCATCCACAACTTTCAGGTGAAGGTAATTTCATAATGCGAACCACAGACTGATCCCATGTGTGCCCCGCTTGCAGTACAGCTTGCTTCACATGCTCTAGTAAAGCTGCCCTAGAGGGTTGGAAGGCATTATAAGGCTTCTGTTTTCGTGCAAACAATTCAAACCTTGCTTCATCACCACAACAAACTCTTCAATGACTCTCATGTCAGAAGATGATAAGTCATATGTAGGAGAACTAAGTCTTGTAAAAACCGCTGTTGCCTCAGGATAGACATTCCATGCCTGCCAGCATGACTTCTTACCTTTGCCAGCAAATGCAGACACTGTATCACAACCAGAGAAGGCGTGAAAAAATGGCAATCCTCTTGCTTTTGGCCCTAGTGATCTAGGTACTTCATGTAAAGGGTTCCATCTTAAATCCTTCCATTTCCCAAAAGCAATCCATAGAATCTCTATATTCAAGTCTGCAAACAATGAAACACCAATGACTACAACATCTGTATCAGAACCTACTATCATGACACTCTGATGGCCTTTGACGGCTGCGTCTTTTGCATGAAGAAACATTCGAGTGTCATCCTCTTCGTGGTTACAAGGTGAAATCTGGTAAACATCTGTTTTGTTGTTTGAGATAACATTGTGGCGGGATGTTGCAACAACAACCCCCACACCATTGAATCTTACTTACTGACAATAGTCTCCCCAATACCAACTTTCCCGTTATGTTATCAGCAGCGGGACTCTTGGACAAAAAGGACAAAAAAAAAAAAAAAAAAAAAAAATATAACCTTACAACTATATTCCTTAAAATTAAAATGATTAACATAATACCATCCACAATGAAAAATACAATACTTAAAACTAATCATAAACTTAGCACTAAATATACAATAAAATAACACCAATCAAATAAACGAAAAGAAGAAAAAAACCCTTACAAACTTAAAACTAAAATAGACCACAATCAATATGCAATAATTATATGTATATCTATATAAGGACACAGACACTCGTCTAAATGAGTCAAACAGTCTTAATCAATGGCACACTGAAACAGCTCGGTGGCAAAACGGTAACCTTTCCACTACACAAAGCGCTTAAGTGGTGAGTGGAGCAATCTATGGCGGTTAATGTGTCGTCGTCATCATCATCGTCATCATCATCATCATAATAATCCAAAGAAAATTCCTTCAAACAGGCAAAGTCGTTACCGATTGTATCCAAGTTCAAAAGAGCAGTCAGTTCCAAGTCCTTATCACAAGCCAAGTCATCACCAATCAATTCCACATTCAAGGAAAAATCTCTCAAAAAGGAGTTACAGCCTGAAAAATGAAAAAAGAAAAACACTTACGAGCACTGCTAACTAACTGAACTATCGCAATATAATCAAAGGTAAATAATAAATTGTTCCTATCATTCACAATCACAACAAGAAAATATAAACAAATTGTACTTACTCAAAAATAAACAATCACTTCCAACGCTAGTCGAATCAAATAAATCTCTAAATCCAGCATGCACACACACAACTGCCTCACGTTGCAGTCAATCAAAAAAAAGAAAAGCATTCGCTCCGAAACATTTACCACTGTCCTAACCTAGCTAAAAGTAAACAAACAGCCAATTACTTCAACAGTCTTTCTCACAACAAACAATCGATACACTAATTACCTCACTCACTCTCTCTCTCTCTCTCTCTCTCTCTCTCTCTCTCTCTCTCTCTCTCTCTCTCTCTCTCTCTCTCTCTGGCAAAAAAATAAAAAAATAAAAATAAGTAAAAATTAATCCTCCACATTCCTCCCCCCTTACTTTGCCAAATCCTTCTACATAACACTTACTTGATTTTTTCATAACTCAGTCGCAGTCGGGAACAGGACCTCTACTCCGAGTAACTGGGCCTTCATACACTCTCTCATTCATTTCTTCCTTATCACAATCATTCGCTACATTAGCACTATTCCTAACTAAATCCCTATCATCTAATATATCATGTACTATCCCATCTACCTCACTATCATTGGGCCCTAAAATTTCACTTATTTCTGACAACAACTCATCCATTTCATCCAAACCATTTTTACTTTAATATAAGATTCATTCATACTACTTATCATTCTCCTATCTCTCATTCTCGCATTCGTCATACTTTCTTTTACATCATCTAAGGAAAAACCACACACACTATAGGTATCATTCATACTCAGCGATGATTCATCTGTATTAATACATTTATCTTCCACACTCGCTTGTACATTCACACCCTTGTCATGCATATTTGGATTCCTACCTATACCTATAAATTTCCCTTGCACTTTCTTCTCACTTAAAAATTTCAAACGCTTCTTTTTCCTATATTCAATTAACACTAATTGTTTATTTTCCAACCCTAACTTCTCATGCATACTAGGTTCATACTTACTCATTTCCAACCAATTATTCATCCCATTCTCACGAACATGGGTCCTATTCCTTCCACACACACAGGAGGACTCACCCAGTTGAACCCTCTGACTACCTAGTTTCCTGAACATCCTGGCTGGCCTAATCCCTTCTTCCTACAAACCCTAGCTATATGTCCATCTACACCACATTCAGTACACTTCGCACGCTGTTCCCTACACATCCACGCATAATGCCCATCCTTACTGCAATTGCCGCAAATCACATTCGTACGATTACTCCTACATCCACTCACTATATGGCCAGTCATACCACATCGATAACACTTAACCACTTTCTCTTTCTTACACTCACTAATACGATGCCCTGTCTCTCCACACCCGAAACATGCTCCTAACGCCCATCTACACTCATTCTTTTTATGCCCTACTTTCCCACATTTATAACACTTCTCTTCACAGACACAACTACCTGACCTACCTCGCTGTGCACTAGCACTCCTATTTCTCCAAACCTGATTCCCTTGTCTAAACCCTCCATTTGTCCTTACAGGTATTCCCACATTACTCGCCCCAACACTTCTATGCACTACACTATCAGCTACCCTTATCGGTCCTTTCATAACAGCATCTCTAAAGCTAACAAATTCTGGAACACTTTCCTCCATTCCAGTCCTTACTCTCACAGATTTACTTTCTTTCATGCATCTATCTAACTCGTAATCCTCAACTATCTCTAAGATATCATTCCATGTCAATCTCTCTTTCGTCCACCTCATTTTCTCCTTTTGTTTGAAATTAATAAATTCACACACATTCTCAGGTACTGTCGCCAAAAACTTCTTCATTAAATCCTTATTCTCATTTATACCTTCATCTCCATACTTCTTCCTTGCTAACGTTTCTAACCTACATACATACTTCGATATCGCTTCTCCTACATTCATCCGTACCTCATCAAAATCATTCTTACACTTATACCTAACACTACCTTTTATACGTTTCACCTGTTCAATTATTCTCTTTTTCACATTTTCATAATCAACATCCCCTACACTCATTATCACACCATACATCGTCAACAAATACCCAGTCAAATATTCTCCTAACTCCCTAGCCCAAACTCTCTTGCTATCACCATACTTATCCTGACAATAACTCTCATACTCTTTGAAAAAATCATATACATCCCTACTACTATGCTCATTGAGCCTTTCACACCGTGGTACCTCTCTCATAAACACAGTCTTACACACATCACGTTCATTCTCACTGCTATCATCCCTGCTACCTTCCTTCTTGTTTCCTACTTCCTCACTAGAATATAAGGAATGTAATTTCACACTCATACTCCTATCCTTGATTATACTCTTCCTAGCCCTTTTCTTACTCACCACTTTCACCCATTCACGATCATCCTCGCTCTCATCCTGACACCTTTTCTTCTTTTTCTTCACATCACTTTTACCTTTCTTCTCATTCTTCCTATCACATTTCGGTTCACTCTTACTATGCCTAATTCCTTTCTATTCAATCTCACTATCTCTACCTTTCCCATTATCATTTACTTTAGCCTTCTCTTCCACTATCAACCCATTACCTGAAGCAGAAGCCACTCCTCCGACTGCACCTTCACCCATGAACGTTTTCATCATCCCCATTCCTTTCCCCATCATAGCTTCCATTCGTTTCTCCATTCGTTCTTCATTCTCTCGCATCCTCATCTCAACACCTTCTTCCACTCTCTCTACAGTTCCCTGAATTTCCCTAAGTTTCCTTTGCATTTCCTTATTCTTACAGTTCAACCTCTCATTCTCTACTAGCAACCTCTCTTTCTCAACTATCAACTCCTGCTCCCGTTCTTTAACCAACCACAATTCCTCCCCCAGTAACGTGTTCTGCTTTTCCAATGTTATTTCTTCAGCCTTAATTAAATCTAATTCCTAATCCTATCAGTCCTTCGTTAGAGTCCAGCTTCCTATCCCACCTCGGCAGTCCCTGTTCAGGCGCCAAAATAATGTGGCGGGATGTTGCAACAACAAGCCCTACACCCTGAATCACACCTACTGACAATAGTTTTTGTTATGTATTATTGTAATAATGTACTGTATTACCTCAAATGTTACGTGTATTAAGCGCAACGTTGCATCATATTGCATTGATAAAACATGTTATGCTTTGTACATAACTGAAATGATGTATTTTGATATTAGGGTTCAAGTATTTATTAATTACCTCGAAGATAGGATGTAATTCTTTTTACTTTTGTACTGTAGTAGGATTTAAGACTTTTGAGAGTGATGCTCTAATGTTCGATCTAATGTTTTGGTTTGTGAGATTGTTTATGAGATGCTTGACGCACAGTTGGGAGTTGGTTGCTAGAAGCCCAGAGTCACAGAGCAATGTAATCACAAGTCCATTAAATGTATTTTAAGAATACTAACGTATCATTAAACCCCACCGAGAAAAATTGGCAACATCGGAAGGGACAAACAACATGACTAATTCATGGATAATTGCTAATAATTATTCACTCATTTACAGGTGAGTAATATGCTGAAATCACCAGACGTTCTGCAACCAACCTAATAGTCTCCACAAAACAAACTTTCCCCTTACGTTATCTAAGACTAGACTCTTAGACAAAAGGACAAAGAAAAAAAAAAAAAACATAGCCTTACAACTATATTCCTTAAAACTAAAACGCTTAACAAAACCATCCACAATCAAAATAACAACACTTAAAACTAATCATAAACTTAACACTAAATATACAATAAACTAACACAATTCAAATAAACCAAAAGAAAAAAATAACCTTACAAACTTATAACTAAAATAGACCACAACCAATATGTAATAATTATATGTATATCTATATAAGGACACAGACACTCGTCTAAATGAGCCAAACAGTCTTAATCAATGGCACACTGACACAGCTCAGTGGCAAATCGGTACCCTTTCCACTACACAAAGCACTTAAGCGGTGAGTGAAGCAATCTATGGCGGTTAATGCGTCGTCGTCATCATCATCATCATAATAATCCAAAGAAAATTCCTTCAAACAGGCAAAGTCGTTACCGATTGTATCCATGTTACAAAAAGCAGTCAGTTCCAAGTCCTTATCACAAGCCAAGTCATCACCAATCAATTCCACATTCAAGGAAAAATCTCTCAAAAAGGAGGAGTTACGGCCTGAAAAATGAAAAAAGAAAAACACTTACGAACACTCCTAACTAACTGAACTATCGCACTATAATCAAAGATAAATAATAAATTGTTCCTATCATTCACAATCACGACAAGAAAATATAAACAAATTGTACTTACTCAAAAATAAACAATCACTTCCAACGCTAGTCGAATCAAATAAATATCTAAATCCAGCGAGCACAGTCGCACACACACAACTGCCTCACGTCACAGTCAATCAAAAAAAGCATTCGCTCCGAAACATTTACCACTGTCCTAACCTAGCTAAAAGTAAACAAACAGTCAATTACTCCAACAGTCTTTCTCACAACAAACAATCGATACACTAACTACCTCTCTCTCTCTCTTTCTCTCTCTCTCTCTCTCTCTCTCTCTCTCTCTCTCTCTCTCTCTCTCTCTCTCTCTCTCTCTCTCTCTCTCTCTCTCTCTCAGGATTTGGCAAAAAAAAAAATAAATAAAAATCAATCCTCCACAACATTCTCCTTTCGAGTGACAATAATGTCTGTTCCGTTTTGTTTTCATCACATCTCAAAAATGTGTTCCATGATGTAGGTGGTCTACTGTTAGTGGTAGCTTTTCTTCTTCCGCCTGTTACGCGTTTTTGTCTTGTTTCACCTTTCAAGCTATCGTCATGATAAACATCAAACACGATGTCTATTCATCGGTGATTCCTCTCACAGTGCTGGACGTACGGCAAAATAACATGGTTGGCATATACTGTATATCAAAGGTTTTACATGCTCCTGGCTGTTTCGAGTTGCTGGCTGTTTCGAGTTGACCAATGCAGCACCATCTATAATGAGAGTATCTGCTTGTGGTGCGGTTGAAGGGACCTGTATATATATCACTTTCCAGCACTAGCATTAATTGTGACTTTGTTCCAGAGTTTAAACCAGGGCTGGATTAAGCTGGTGGGAGGCCTGGGGCCAACTCTGGTGGAAGGCCCCCTTTCCAACTCCCATTGCATACACCACAAACTATAGTCTAATCAATCTAATGGCCAAAATAGAGCAATACTAATTAGGTTGGTTTTACTTAGGAAACACCACAATGGGACTATTCTTCTGATTATGAATATGCTTAAATTCAAAATAAAATACAATGGGACTATTCTTCCGATTATCACTATGCACAAATTCAAAATAAAATACAATGGGACTATTCTTCCGATCATGAATATGCATAAATTCAAAATAAAATACAATGGGACTATTCTTCCGATTATCACTATGCATAAATTCAAAATAAAATACAGTGGGACTATTCTTCCGATTATCTCTATGCATAACTTCAAAATAAAATACAATGGGACTATTCTTCCGATTATGAATATGCATAAATTTAAAACAAAATACAATGAGACTATTCTTCCGATTATGAATATGCATAAATTCAAAATAAAATACAACGGGACTATTCTTTCGATTATCAGTATGCATAAATTCAAAATAAAATACAACTGGACTATTCTTCCAATTATAAATATGCCTAAATTAAAAATGAAATACAATGGACTATTCATCCGATTATCAATATGCATAAATTCAAAATAAAAGACATTGGGACTATTCTTACGATCAATATGCATGAATTCAAAATAAAATACAATGGGACTATTCTTCCAATTATGAATATGCATAAATTCAAAATAAAACACAATGGGACTATTCTTTTGATTATCAATATGCTTAAATTCAAAATATACAATGGACTATTTTTCTGATTATGAATATGCATCAATTCAAAATAGAATACAATGGGACTACTCTTCCGATTATCACTATGCATAGATTCAAAATTAAATACAATGGGACTATTCTTTCGATTAATTATCAATATGCATAACTTCAAAACAAAATAAGCATAAGTTGTTCTTACTATATCTTTTTTTTACACATACAATTACAGTTATTCATATGAATATAATAATGTAACTATCACATAACATAATAGCTCATTCTTTCATATGGAGTTACATGTAAAGTCAGGATTACTTTCTTGACACTTTTCTTGATTTTTTCATTGCAAATTCACTGATGATCTCGTTAGAGTCCAGTTCACACAAGATGTCTGACTCGAGGCTCATCATAGCCAGATTTACCAGACGTTTCTGTGTCATAGATGTCCGAAACCTGTTTTCAATTAGCTTTAGCTTTGAGAAAGTGCGCTCCCCACTGCAGTTTGTCATCATTAGGACAAGGTATATTCGTAGAGCTATCTCTGTGCTTGGGAAAGTGTCCTGCACACCCTTGTCCAATACAAGTCTATACAGGAAAAGCTAAGTGCTGATATCTGTTGGCTCCTCATCTGTGAATATATAAGCAAATGTGACAAACTGGCACAGTTTCTCCTTAAATGTTATATCCAAGTCATCTGGATATGATCTGATGAGTTGCTCTGCTGAGTTGCAAAGTTCATCTGAAGAAAGCCTTTGCAGATGTCTAAAAAAACTAAATTTACTTGATATTTGTTTGTATGCTTCCAGACGTTGACCGAGAGAAGATATAAACTGATCAATGATAGGCAAGAAAGTTTGTGTTCTGTTTTTTTTTTCAGAAGGGCTGAGTTGCACTTCTTCTGCATGCCCATAATCCAGTGGGTTAAGACGCACATTGCGGCGCTTCTGCCGAGATTCTATAACCTTATAAGCTGATCCGGACTGAGACAGCTGTTCACCTTCTTTTTCATAAGTGTGGAAGGAGTCACGCTTTGATGCAATATATCCCTTCAAGCTAGTCAGTGATGCCACAGCAGTATTTAGATCAGGTTTTGCATGTTGTAGAGTTTTATTAGTTGCATCTGTTCTTTGAAGAAAATCATTCCAGAAGGTGGTGTAAATTCCTGTTTCAAGCTGATTCATCTGTTTAAACAGTCCTTCTTCTTCACAGTGTACACACCTTTTTTCTTCAATGTCATCGACGATATGTTTAAGTACCTCCTTAATCTGCTCATGATTATGTTTAAGAGCTCTAGTTGCTTCAGCTCTAAATGACCAGCGCATTGTTGTGACACGTTTGAGTGTCAATGATGAATCACTTTTTTTAAAGCCACATCCAGAAGTTGATACCGATGGGTTAAAATTGTAAAGAAGACAAACAGCTTTTCAAGGAAGTCAAAGAAATGTACAGCACTCGAGCAGCATTCTACAGCATTTTTACCAACCAGGTTAAGAGAATGTACTGTACAAGGAATCCAGGATGCAAGATTGTTCTTCTCTCTCACTTTGGCTTGAAGACCATTGTACCTACCATTCATTGCTGATGCATTGTCGTAGCTTTGTCCACAGCAGTTTCCAAGGGCCAGGTCATGTGTGTTTAAAAATTCCATCAAAGCATTGAACATATCTTCAGCACTATGCCCCTTGTTTGCCATAAAGGTTACAAAACGTTCCACAGGGCTATCTTTCTCCGTGTACCTCAATACAAGGGTCAGTTGATCAACATGGGCTGCATCAGGTGTAGAGTCCAAAGAGATTAAGTAGTATTTTGACTTCTTAACTCTAGAAATAATTTCTCTAAGGAGTTGTTCACCCATTATGCTAATAACCTCTTCCAATATTGTAGATGACAAATAGTTTGTGTGACCCTTTCCACGATTAGCTTCAATTTTGATATGCTGAGCGAGAAAGTCATCATACTGGGCAATAAGTTCAAGAATATCTAGAAAGTTTCCATTTCTAGGTGAACCAACCAACTCGTTGTCTCCTCGAAATGCTAAGCCCCGCTCAGCAATGAAGTGAATAACACCAATTACTCGTTTCAACACCGATCTGCAATACTGTTCAAGGTGTTCAACCTGTTGTGTCAGTTCTATATCCACACGTCCAATTGCTTTTAGCCTCCTATTGAAAGCAACTGTAGCCTTTATATGTCCTGCTGAATGCTCACGATTTTTTGGACGTTCGTGTGAATGTTTCCAATCACAGAATTCAGTGGATGAGAACAAAGAAGACTCAGATTTTTCTGTTTCTAAGCTCATCAGTCTGCACGTAAAACAGTAAACACATCCCTGTGAGGGAGAGAAGCATTACTAGTTTCTTATTATGACTTCCCCATTATGATTTTGATGGCGGAAGAGCCCAAGTGTACACATTCTTGGATTACCATCCTTTCTAGTTTGCTGCTTCGAATGTGTTGAGAACAATCTTCATCACAGTGCTTAACTGTTGATACTCCCCTTTTCAGCCAGTATTCACGCATCTGCTCCAAAATAATGGATGGCCAAAGTCCAATGTCATTGCTCCCTGGTGGCCCCTCAACTTCAGCTTCTGAAAGAGGTGTGTCACTATCAGCCTCCATTTCTTTATCTTCTCCAGATGGACCCATTACTATTTCTGCCTTTTCCTTGTCAGGATCATTGGCTTGGTTAACCATTTTCGCAGCTTGATCAGGTTCTGACATTTGTCTTGGTGGATGTTGAACAGTGAAGAACTGATCCAATTTTTTAATCTTTACCATTTCTTCTTCTGATTTTACTATTGCTTCCTTTACTTTGCGTCTTTTTGAAGCCCCAGACTCCCAATTTCTTTTGCGGTGCCTATGTCTGTCTCCTTCTCGATTGTCCATGGCTCTATAGGTTAGTAAATCGTAATCTGAAAATACACGAAATGACCACATTCACCAAAAAATTGAAAATTTAACCAAAATAACAAAAAACTTTCGAAAGTTCCAGTAATATATTGATTACCTATTGCCTATATCAGTAATAATAATAAAGGAAAAGAAAACTTTCATAATTTCTCAACATTTCGTAAATATCCTAATTCGTTTGTGTCTCTCCCCTCATCTTTCCTTCAAGCTCCTTGCCCCTTAGGACTTCTTGGCTAGTAATAGGTTTGGAATGCCTGATTAAACTAAAATATGACTAAATAGTGAATGACTCTAAAAAAATGTAAGAAGAAAAAATAAAATACGAAAAGGAACACACACTCTATGAACACACACTCGCCTCCCACCTCAATAAATGGAGCATCAATACGCAAAAAAATGCAGTCATGCAATCCAAAAAACTGAATATACTCTAGAGTCTCCAAACCATGGATTTTCCCGTTGCTTTACATAAATATGAACCAAAACGAACGTTTTTGGGGATGGAAAACTATTTTACCAATTTGATTCATCACAATGCAACATATTTCGGTACTCAGTACCTTACCAACGAACGCCGGGCTTATTCATGAACATAGGATACTATTGATAAAAGGCCTAGAATTACATAAAATACGTCAAACAACAACAAAACTCACGCCAAAACTCAGCCGTGATAGATCACAGTACGCTCAAAGTGCCACTAACGTGACAGCTGGACCAATTTTCTCTTATTGCTGCAAGAGAAAATGGACCAAATTGCATGGTAACAAAAGAAAGGAAAACCTGCAGGCACTTGACTGCATGGTACTGACACTCGTTTAGTTATGACTACGATACTAATCTCCTTAAATCAATATTTATTGTCTTTATGGGTGAGAGGCCCCCTCTTGGTGGGTGGCCCGGGGCCCTGGCTCCCTGCCCCCCCCCCCCCCCCCCCTTGATCCGGCCCTGGTTTAATCTCCCACTTTGTGATATTGATGGTGGATAGTTTTGATTTTCGTGACGAAAAAAGTCTTCTAAATCACATTGTCTACTTTGGCAAGATGTGAACAATCTGTTTTCAAAACAGATTGCAGTCATCTTTTAAGCTTGCAAACTTTGACTTTGATGCATTCAAGTCTGATTTTAACTTTGAACTAAATAGTGGAAGTTTGTTTTTCGCAATTGGCTCGTAAAATTCTGACTTTTCTGTATTGTTAACTTTTTTCAAGAACTGATCAAACTGACAACTACCAAGCTTTGTCAGTTGTCGTAGTGACTCGGCAACCTTGCTGTCAACAACATCTTTTGTGTCAATAGCATAGAGATCTAAAGACTCTTCCTCCAAAGGGTTTCCCATTTCTATAAAAACCACCTTAAGCTTTCTTATTTTTTCAAAAATAAGTTTTTGTGTAGAAAGTGTTTCTTCGTGGTGTTTGGATCTTTTTAATGTCACATTCCCACTTGCTGTTGAAAACCAATCTACTAATCTCTGGTCCAGCAACTGTCCATCTTCGAAGAGCTGAAGGATTTTCCGTCAAGCCTATGGCTCCTCCATCACCTTTTATGACAGCATTATTTTACTCATGAACTTGATCTATAGCAATGCATGAATACCTGCTCTTCGTTTTCCTGGCTGAAAAGTTGCTTTTCAGAAACTCTGAAAAAATTCTAGGATGACATATTTCAAGAGAAAGCATGTCATGAAGGTGAATGGGCAACCATCTTGTATAGTTCATATGATCGAGCGTAAAGAAAAATGGAATTAGAGCGGAAAGACTTTCAACATAGAGCCTAAAATCGGATTCCCTGAAAGATCGGATGAATGACAGGACAAGTAATTCCAAATTCAATATCAATCTCCAAAATTGAAATTAAGGACATTCTCTTTTGGGCAAAGAACACCACTCCAAAATTTCATTGACTTCAATGTCTTCTAGATTTAATTCCCTTTCGCTAGCATTTCGATAACCCTCTTTCATCAGTTCAAAAAGACAGCATGCTGTTATTTGGTGAACTTGTCTCGTTTTTGCAATGTTAGATACTGAAATGAAGGATTCAGCAGAACCCAAAGAAACGATCTCAGCCTCCGTAAGAGCCGAAGTCGCGCTGCTTGGGAGTAGATAAATAACCATCTTTTTTATGCTGCCATTCTGTTTTTGACTGCCATTTTGTAAGAAACCCTTGGTGAGTTATAGGCAATATCAATTACACTATCAGAATGTTAAACTCGCAAATCTGTATAATTGAATTATCAAAGAAACTAATTTGGCAAAATATCAAGTTTAACCACCCAATTATAATTCGGGTCAAATTTTGCGCATGCACACTTTAGAATTTTCACGACATTGTATTTACAATGACTATTGATATAGATATAGTGGTTTTCCTTTAAATCTAGCCCACTGGTCATCAAAAGTGCTTCATATGACCCACTTGTCAAAATCTTACATATGGAAAATCGGGGGTTTTGCCGCCATTTTAAAAATGTGGCGCCCATCTTGAAAAGTGAAAAATTTGAGTGGCTCACAGTTTTATTTTCATAAGAACACCATAATGAACCTTCATGCAAAATTTTATGATTGTATCATAAAATGAACTATTTTGGTAAAATTTTAAGGTTATCCGCCCTACTAATCGTCTCTCCTTTGAATGTGTCGAAAAGTATGGTCAATAAGTATATTATTTAGATGGGTAAACTCATCACTATATGCAGGCTGATCATAATTTACATAAAATTTTCTTGCAGACTCAATTTGATCCGTTGCATCTTTTAGTTTTTTGTCGACCAGATTACCCTTTTCTGTAAGATTGGAAAATGAACAGTTCATTAACATACTGTATCACTGACTTTTCTCGTATACATCGTCATTGCCAGGTACACTACAGGAGACAAGAAAATAAGAATGACACAGAAAATGAGAGGATGAGAAATTACGTTCAACAACAGAATTTTCACCAATTAATGCATTAGAACTAAAGTGTCTGTTACACTCTAAACTTTCAAGGTTGTTTAAACTTATCAACATTCTCCACAAGCATGATTCCAATAGGTGTTTCTATGTACACAAATGGGTTGGGATTACTTACATCTAAATCTCTCCCTAAAATACAATGAGAAAAATCTACATCCAATAGCAACTGTATATCTTCAATACTCTGTGAATGACTTGTTAATGATTTATTAGCAAATTCTTAATATTTTCTCTGCATGATACCCATTACCCGGCCAAGGGAAGGTAAATTTAATTGCAAATCAAAAGAAGGCATAGCAAAAGCAAAAATTAAAATTACATCTCCTAGCTTGATAGGTACCTCAACAATGCTAGTGGAACATAACTTATGCCCATTAAATCCTTTAACAGTGACCCTAAAATTCAAAGAAATAGTTTTGAAGTTATAGTTAGTAGCTAACTTAATGGATACAAAGTATTTTGGGAACCTGAATCTTTGAGACCTCTATCAAGCTTATTTACTCCATCTATAGTAAGTTTAAAGGTACGAAGGACTGATCCTGTGCTGATATTTGGCAACATAGCAATATCATTACTCAGAACTTTAGGGTAATCACATTTAGATTTAGTGTCATTTGTTTTCTCCTTGCAAAGATAATCACTGGTATACAGTGAACAAAAAGAACAAGGACTTCTGAATTTACAGGCTTCGGTACCATGGGTATAATTTGCTCATTTTATGCACCAACCATGCAAATTTAATCAATCAACTTTAGCAGAAGAGGTCGAATACTTAGGCCGATCAAAATGTTATCAAGGATAACAGCCTTTGTACAGAAATAGCAAATCTTTCCATAAGAAATAGTAGTTATCATAGCCAAGGTTGAGGTGCTGTCTCCGTATAGATCCAAATCACCCTATCCCTCTTTACTGCACTGTCAATGTTGTTCACCAACTTAAAGTCGATTTCGCCAGTCTGAGAACCATTTTTGACTTTGCATACATGCAGGGTTTGCACATCTCAACAATAAATTACGCAACCCTCTCCTCGGGTAAGATTTCTAAATATTTGTCTCATTGGCTGAATATCACAACCCTCAGTTCTCCTTTGTAATCTCTGTCAACCACGCCAGCACCTATATTTGTGTGGTTCTTCGATATCATACCAGAATGGCATGCAGTTCTCCCATAACACCCTCCAGGTAGAAAAGTCTGTAGGCCGGAATCTATGATTACTTTGTCATGGGATGGAACGACTGTAGTCTCGCCATTAACCTTGGGCGATAAAATATACCATACTGAGGCCATTGATGCCCGTAGTGGGATGGGGGCAGTCACGTCCAATTTACGGAAAGCTACGAAATCTTGACAATTCATGTTGGTCAACTAGGTTGAGGGGCTGGTTTGTATATACATTAAAACAGATCCTAGGACAAGTTGATGAAAACCAGACCGTTTGATAGACTGTTTTGTTTGCTCTCAGAACTGGTGAAAAAGATGGCTACTTATTCACCCAAAGATAAACACCATGCATTTATTTACAAAAGTACAAAACTACGCAAAGAAAACATATCGACTGAAGATGACAGAATTTCTGTTTAGACTTTTATTGACATTAAAAAAAATCCTAAGAAGGGTCGAAGAACAATAGGGGGCTAGTGACCAAGCCAGGTCAGGAAGTAGTTCCTTACCGTTTAGTTCCATACGATATTTCGAAATTGGAATGTCAGGCATTGTTTTGCATGCCTGTGGATATGTTGAAGAGACTCCTGTCAGAATTGGACGAAAACACCAAAGTCTTGGCTTTCAGTTTTGCCGAACATGCTGCACTCTCTCTCCCGGTAAAAGATGTGTATGAAAAAATTATCAAAATATTTACGGTTTGAGGGTGCAGTTTGTTATTGCTGAGGTAAAAAGAGGGATCTGCACACTGGCCTGTCAAAGCTGGGAGGCGCTCTCATTACCAACTTCACCAATCCTGACAACAGTGAAAAAATTTGTCAATATTTAAACTAGAATTTGACAATGTGGTCTGCTATTCCTTGGTCCCGACAGGGTTTGAAAAAGAAGCGAGCGGGGAATATGACCTACTTAATAATGTGGCCATTTCCAAGAGTTACTGTAATTTTTTCAAACAATACTACGAAGAAGAAAATGTCAATGCTATAAGTTGGGTTGGATGATTGATTGATTGATTGATTCAAAGTTTTCGTAAAGTTCATGTTTGGACAATACTTCACAAATCTCTCAAACTCGATCTTCTAGAAAGAGGGTTTAATACTTGGGAATACTATATACTTTAGGAGTAATTAATCCCATTTTTATAGGAGGCATGTATTTGCTGTTTTTAACAGACGGAGCCAAACTTTCCAGGACAGAAAAAAACGTCATCCTTGGCAAACAAGTATCAAATTTTGACGAAAACCTAACCGTGGCAGAGCCCTCTTCTTCGTCTTATTCTTCTTTATTGTTACAAAAGGCTTCAAAATTAAGGGCCAAAGAGATGATAAAAAAGAACATTTTGGGGAGAAGACGTAATAAATACTATACCGAGTCTATACGAGCCCAATCAGAATTTATTGGTAGTGACAAAAAAGGCATCTGATAAGTTGATGGAGGTGTCAGACTCTATAGTGGATGCAGCGCTGTGTTTGGACGTTATGGGTTCGAATGATAATCACGTAGATTAATGCTAAAAGAAAGTTTGAAACGTTCAAGACAACCATCTCAAAGGGGCAGATTCACTAATGTTACCAATTTTTTTCACTCTCTCAAGCTGGTGGGAATAACTCTGGCTATACAAAATCATTGCTTTAAAAAAGAACCTCCAAGAGACGCTGTTTTTCATCTCAAAAGCAACATGATAAAAAATAAACCAACATGATAAAAAATAAACTTGGTGGAGCTCAGAAAATGTAACCAAAAGATATGTTTTCATTGGCAAAAGCTCATTTAGAAATTGGCAAACAAGAGAAGCAACACAGCCACAGACAGCCATTTTTAGACCTTATACCCGCCAAAGATATCAATTTCGCTAAAGCCGGTATTTCTTCTGAAATATGAGTCTGTTAAAAAAATACACTTTGTAATGCTGTAAAAAAATGCATTCAAAAGGTTAGGATTTTTTTAAAGGGAATAGTTGTCATAATAATCCATCAATTTTTAGATATTTTAGTCAGAAAAATATTCATGCCCAGTTTCGAATTGGAAGATAATATCCATTTCATGACAGGGGCCGATATTGTGTTGCGTAAAGTTATGGTAGCAGGCGAGAGATTGTGGACTAAATTCGCCACCACCCTCGAGTTACAGGCTGTGACCGTTACGTCCAACTATGTTTCGTCCGTGGTGGCAAAAGTCACAGGCTCACAGCAGAGGTTGCCGCTAGGGCATTTGGTGCAATTTTGGAAGAATCAATGATAAAAATTGGGATATCTGCAGCATTGTGTACTGCCATTCAGGCATTTGCCACATTAGCTAAATTGGCTGCGAGTGCCATCACTGTCATCAGTATAATTTGGGGGCGTAAAACGGTGTTGGGTATCATATTAGATCTTGCTCTACGACTCGGGTGGTACGATTAAGTTATGAAACCCGAAGATGTAAAAAAGGCCATGAAGGCTTTCAAGTGGGGTTTTGCCCAAGGCACTCACTCTGATGAAGTCATCGTTCATCCAGTTCAGCCGAAGGAATCGTCACCATCAATATGCACATCCAAGTAAAGAATGAGGCAGATATGTTAAAAGAGAGCAATAACGAAGAGTTAAATGGTTATTCGGAGAAATCTTTCCATGAAAACCTTCTGCTAGGAAAAAGTAGCATGACTTATACAAGAAGTTTTCAGTCAACGTATTATTCACTCCTCCAATGACGATGACAATAATAATAATAATAATAATAATAATAATAATAATAATAATAATAATAATAATAATAATAATAATAATAATAATAATAATAATAATAATAATAATAATTATTATTATTATTATTATTATTATTATTATTATTATTATTATTATTATTATTATTATTATTATTATTATAATAGCACCTACGCTGGAGTAAATCATCAGCAAGCTCGAAAGGTTATAACAGAAACGGGGAAGGCTGTCCAAGATTATTCTAAGGTAGTTAATTACAATACTTCTAGAATGGATTACGTGGGTGATGAGTGTGTTAAAAATGCTGTTTAGCATGAAGGGGGAACTGATGTTCATTTTAGAAAACCGGTAACATTCTCAGAAGCCGCAGGTTTTGCATTGTCAGCGGGCGTAGGTGCATCTGTAACAGCTCATTTATTTTAATTAAGACAACTGATATGGGTCTATCCTTAACTTTTGTTGGTTTGCCCATCTTTATCACTGCGACAGGAATTGGTTTCATTAATTTGAACACTATGGGAGAAGTTAACACAGAAGTAGTGCAATCTTTAGAACCTGTCAGTGTCAATAAAAGCAACATGTATCAAAACAACAGGATTGGAGACGAACAATGGTTCACTGGTGCCGGAGCCCTCTACAACATGCTTTCAGATTTTGTAAACCCAATGTTAGACAAGGATGGGTCTGAAAATATTGATAACTTCAAAACATTTAATTTCTGCCCGCCCACCTCTTCTTAAAAAAAGAAACAAGTATGGAGATGGCTAACTGCACTTTGTTCATCCAAACTGTGACCAATCTCATCAACGAACAGCTCGGCACCAACAAAAGGAAGACCATCTCTTCTAGGACAGTGGAAGAATTCTTTAATTTTAAAATGATGGGATGGTTTACTTTTATGAGCCTCATGAAGAATTTAGCTTACGAGGCAAGAAATTGCTGTTAAGCAGATGGTCGAATTGGGATTAGTTTCTTTTGAATGGAGGGAATAAAACACCTAAGCAATGATTTTCCCACAAAATATTGTTACCAAGATAAAGAAGAGGATCCACAAAATAAGGGTGCCATTGATTTGAAAGATAAGGAACCGATTTTGGATATAGAAAAGGATCCAGAAACAAGCCTGATGTTTATCTGAAAATTGAAGAACCAATTTCGCCAGAAAATGACGTTGACTGTAATGATGCTGCAGATAGTAGTGGTACTAAACACAACGACAATGGTGACGATGATAATGATGCTGGTTGTTTAAAAGGCGTGTCCAAATTCAGAAGTACCTTTTAGAGGTGTTAGAGGGATGCATCCAAAGACCAATATCAACTCAGTCTCTTCTATCACCCCAACGACTACAAGAAGAGGAAGAAGTAGTAGTACTAGTAATAGTTTATCATCACCATCCGCCAACTCTTCCCCTTCCCAACATCAACGCAGTTTTTATACTACTACGATTAGAAAAGTGACAAAATATTCAGAGTTGTCTTTAACATTTAACATTAACAATATTGAGCTTTACAAGGAATTTGTAGAGTTGAATTGATGCCCATTGTCGGTTGCTAAACTTAAAATGTGACTTGGAGTCCATGCTGGTCAAAACTGTGATCAAGCTCATCGACGAACGGCTTAGCACCAACAGAAAGAAGACCACCACATCTAGGACATTGGAAGAATTGTTTCATTTTAAAATGATGGGACAGTTTACTTTCATGAGCCTCATGAAGAATTTGGCTTACGAGACAAGAAATTTCCCCGCGTTTGAGTTGGACTTGAGCGAGGACGACAAATTAGCTGTCAAGTAGATGGTAGAATTGGGATAGCATTCTTTTGAATGGAGGGAATAAAACACCAAAGGAAACCTAAGCAACGATTTACCCACAAAATATTATTACCAAGATAAAGAATAGGATCCAAAAAATAAGGCTGTCATTGATTTGAAAGACAAGGAATCAATTTCGGATATAGAAAAGGATCCAGAAAACAAGCCTGATGTTGATTTGAAAGGTGAGGAACCAATTTCGGCAGAAAATGACGTTGTCTGTAATGATGCTGCAGATAGTAGTGGTGCTAAACACAGCGACGATGACGATGATGAAGATAATAATGCTGGTTGTGGAAAAGATGTGTCCAGATTCAGCAGTACCTTTTTGAAGTGCTAGAGGGATGCGTCGAAACAAACCATTACTAACTCCGTCTCTTCTATCACCCCAACAAGAAGAGAAAGAAGTAATAGTACTAGTAATAGTTTATCATCACCATCCGCCAACTCTTCCCCTCCCCAACATCTACGCAGTTTTTATTCTATAGGAATTAGAAATGTGACAAAATATTCAGAGTTGTTCGTAACATTTAACATTGACAATGCTACGCTTTACAAGGAATTTGTAGAGTTGAAGATAATGCCCATTGTCGCCCGCTATGTTATTGATGGTCTAAACATAAATTGCGACATGGAGTCCAGGCTGGTCAAACAATGCAGGTGAAGGGAAAGCAGTGAAGTTGGCTGCCAACTGAAGACCAAGTTTCAACATTGCCAGAAATCCTAGTGCTGATATACCTACAAAGAAAAAGGTGTACTTTGCCTTGGGCGACACTGTAGATACGAAAATTCTTTGGGGGTGTTGCCCTTTATTGCACAACGGGCCCAACTTTAAATCTTTAAAATTTTCCTGATATTTTTTTATTTTGCCATATCTTTTCCTAGGAACAGTAAAGTATTAGCTACTGCTTGCAGGGCCATCATCCCTTTGTCGCTGGAAATCGATTAGCCTTTGGGTAATTGACCGATAATGGAGACCCACAGAAGGACGGGATGGGGTTCTTCGAATATAATCCACAATCCACAATTTGTTGCATGTGCGTCTTTTGTTCCACATACAGGAGCCCACGCTTCATATTTTGACCGAGAGTTGTTGGTAGTTTCCACATAGGTGCCTCTATCTAGCTTAAAATCATTACCCAAATTTATTACAACATCAATTTCTTCTATAATGGGTGCTTAGCTCTCTTTGCCCATCCTAATTTTTATCCGTATGTCGTGATACCTAATGAGTTTGTGTGATTCACGATGTTTAGACGCGTGCCCCTAGATGCGTGCATCATTGCTATGGCTGCGGGTACCAAAAATCAGCCCAGCGCCGCTGTGCCTTCCAAAAGAGTCGTAGTGGTGAATCTGCCATTAAAAACGGTAATTTCGTTTCCTATTTTCTTTCCAAGAGTGGAATCAGTGGCTTTAGACAGTTCTGTGTCACTTATTTGTTTTCCTATTTGTTCTGAATCCTCTCACGCTTCTTTGCCTATGGTCTTTAATTTTTCTACCTGGCTTTAGGAAATGGACATTCCAAATTCTTTGACGGATTCATCCATTTCTTTCAGAGCCATGTCGGGGTATGTTTCTCTCCTCTCTGCAGCAAATTCAGCATCCAAGTCTTTGCTAACTTCAACCCCTACCCCATGTTATTTTCATCACAGAAGAAAATTCAACTCCATTAGTTCTGAAAAATCTAGCTTCCTCTGGAAATTATTATCTTTATTTTCAAACATTACAGACTGCGAATCCTTAGAAAATTCTAAACTCACAGAAGGATCGCCCGTGTAACTCTCGGCAAAACTTCAGGCAGAGACAGACTTTGATGCTGTGGTCATTTTCAGAGCCAATGTTACAGTTTTTATGTTGTTTCTCATTTCTGCAAACGTATCTGTCGTGTATTTTGTGAGAATCTTTGTTACGAGAATGTCTCTAAAACTGAAAAAAAAAATCCTCTAAATTTTCCTGCATTTATTTCTACTGATTAGCCCACTAATGGCATTCCTGGTGGAAATTTAGTTACCAAGTTATATAAACTGTTATGTATCATTGTAGTAATGTATTTATTACCTCAAATGTTACATGTATTGAGCGCAACATTGCATCATATTGCATTGATTAAACATGTTTAAGCATTGTTCATAGTAGTCCATGAGCCAGACCAGATATTGGTACCACCTGGGGTGGCAAAAGCTCACTGTGTTTTCTTGATAGGTATATATCCATAGATGAAAAAAAGTTTGAAGCCAAGGTTAGAGCAGTAGCTTAATGCTAATGGTCCCAGTATAGGATCCTAAATTTTGGCGTAGGGGAAATATAAATTGCAATATCTTTTGAAGTAATGGTCCAATTGCTACATATGACCACTCAAAATAATGGGAATTTTATGTTCTACATAATTGTATATCATATTTGCCCATATTCTAATGAAGTAGGTCACTAGAGGTCAAAAGGTCACAAGATTTTGCCCTTGCCTAAAATCAATAGCGATGTTCAAAAAATCACCCCAGATACTGAACCAATGAGAATTTCTCCACTGAAATGGGCTCAGATTGGAGATAATAAGTGTCCAAATCCATTTTATGCCTAGAAATGTTAAATTTATTTGTATATGAGGTATGATACTTAACGGTATTTGACAATTTTTTTCAGAAGCCCATTTTTAGCCAGAGAAGAAACAAAATTAAATTACTCAATCTTCTGATCATTTAGTATGCATATTTTGCTGAAATCTGTTATTAACTATTAAAATATTGCACTATGCATATACTACGTTACATTTTGTCAGGTTTGCAAGGGACGAAGTCATTTGACAGCCCTGTAACCAATGTCAAACAATGATGTCAAAATGCCATAGCCCCTAGTACCAGAGGAGATGAAAGATGGAGCAGCCTTCATGCCATGCTCTGTGAAAACCTTCTTGAGGATGCTGTTGACTGGTGAATCGGACCCCTCGGCTCCTGTATCGGATCGATTACAAAGGCTCATTGAATCAGTTAGGCAAGACCTCGTGTATGGTATAATGTGTGCAAAGGTAATACCTCCTAAACACATCCTCCTGCCATATGCTGTCAAATCCATAACTGGTTGTGTTGAGATCATTCGCCTCTTAAACCGAAGTGGTCATGGTGTTTCTTACTCAAAACTTGAATAGATTGACACAGCTCTGTGTATTCATAAGATGGTGTTGAATGAAGGATGTGTTGCCATACCAAGAGTTATCCAGCCTAATGTTCAAGTGACATTGGCATATGACAACATTGATAGGAGGGAGGAGACACTGAGCGGAGGAGGGACATCACACCGAGCTAACGGCATCATTGCACAGCTCAGGGTGTTTGGACCACAACCCCTCATACAGCATCAAATAAATGAAGAGAACCGAAAACATCGGACCATAGAGATTGAGGAAAGACTTCCTTCCATCTACATTGCTGGAAAGCGTGTTGGACCTCCTCTTCCTGGATATGTGGAAATGGATGACCAGACAATGAATCATGAAGTGAAAAAGAAAACTCTGCTTTGGTTGCTCACTCGTGCACATTGTGCTTCAAACTAAACAGTGGGGAGCTGAACAGGCTTCAACATTCAAGTCCGTGATGAAGTAGAGATCACCCCTGATGAAGTTGGTTATTTTACCCACAATAAATGCCCCTACCACTTTGCTGTCTACTGTCCATGATGTGTTGTGCCAGTGTCAGCTAATCAGATCACTAGGTATTAGTAGCATTATCGTTGTGTTTGACTAAGCCCTATATGCCAAAGCAACTGAAATAATTTGGAAGCAGAGAGATACATTTTCAGAAGTCGTTCCTCGGATGGGCACATTTCACACCCTGTGTACACTCTTAAGCATCGTTGGTAAACGATTCCAAGATGCTGGGTTGAGAGATCTTTGCATTGAACCAGGTGTCATTGCTGAGGGGTCAGTAGAAAAGCTACTTTTGGGAAAACTGCACAATCGATCAGTTAGGTTCCACAAACTACTGTATGAAAGGGTTCTTAGAAATACATGGAGAAGATGAAATTGCCATTCGAAACTTGGTCAACACATTTTCCCAAGATATATGCCAGGAGACCTTCACAGAGACACTGAGCACCAAAGCATTTGTGCACCAGGATTGAGGGGATCTAGCATCATTTTGGATGTCGTACTTGGACATGGTAGACATCATGGTGAACATGCTGAGAGCTTCTAGAGAAGGAAATTGGTGTCTCCATCGGTCTGCTATCAAAGACATGATAACATGATCTTTTGCATGTAATAAGCACAACTATGCCCGGTATCTTAGCACATATTACGCAGAGATGACAAATCTGTCAACAGAGCGCCCAGATGCCCTGGAGCATCTCTGGAACGGAGGGTTTTCCATTCAAATTGGACCTGCCAATCCATTTGGAAGGATTCCTGTGGATCAGGCCATTGAGGAGACAGTGAATAAAGACACCCAGATACCAGGATGGACAAAAGGTTTCAGCCTCAGGCCAAGTGTAGTTAGTATACAGATACTACCTGACTGCAGAGTACAGAAGTTCATTTCTTGGTTTAATGAAAAGTGCACTGGGGAGTAGCCAACCATTTTGCCACCCTGATCTCACTGCATTACGGAAAAAAAACGATGAAAGGGCAGTATCAATGATGGTCAGCATGTTGGATGAAAACTGGACAAATCCATTCGGCGTCCCCTCTGAGCTAATCAACCTCTCCACAGGAATGATCGCTCTTGACAAGATTGCAAAAGATCTTTTAGGGGACAAGGTTAAGGGAACTTTAGCATTTAAAGAATTCTACAATGAAAGGCTTGATATCAGCGCCACCAAGAGTTTTTTGACTCACTAAAGAAACTGAAACTGAAAACATTTAGTGATATCAAAATGAAGAGTTCTGTGAAAACACAGGGATGGAGTGTCATCATATCTGCTGACAGAAACCTGTTTGCAAAAATGACGCTCATTGGACAGACCAGAAAGCTGGACATGAGGAATGTGCTGTCCTATCGTCTTGGTCCTATACCTTGGTCATTAACAAACCCTGAAGGCACCCTACGAAAGACCAATAAGGCACAGCTCTCCAAACGTCTAAGAAAGGATTTTTCACCAGCCGATACCAACCCGTCTTATTCAGTTTGCATCATTGATGGAATGGCCAACACCACAAATGTCTCTTTTGAAGAAGCTTCCAAGTCCATCTTCTCTGCGATCCTGAGGGAGGGGAGAGTTAAGTGCCGAATTGATGTTGTCTTCGATGTATACAAAGGAAACTCCATTAAGAATGCTGAGCGGGTGAAAAGAGGGTCTGAGGGTGCTATGACGTTTGGTAAGATTGTATCTGGCCACAGTTTGAAGCAGTGGAAGAATTTTCTACATAATGAAAACAACAAGACCCAGCTGATTGAGTTTCTTGTTGATGAATGGAGCAATGATCAAAGTCTATGTGAAAGGCTGCACAAGAAAGAGCTTTTCCTGACACATGGAGGTCAATGCATACGAGTTACAATAGACTCAGTCTCTGACATTCAAGATCTATAGAGTAGTCAGAAGGAGGCAGACACCAGGCTACTTCTACATGCAGAGCACTGTGGCAGGTCTGGTCTGGCAGCTGTTGTCCTCGTATCACCAGACACTGATGTCTTTGTTTTGGCTATGGCTTTTACACCAAAGTTAGCATGCCATGTATATTTCAAAGTGGGCTCAAAGATGCGTACTGAATATATAGACGTTAAGAAGGCTTCAGATATTCTCGGTCTCGAAAAATGTGCCTGCCTTCTTGGTCTCCACTCATTCACAGGTTGTGACACTGTGAGCAGCTTTGCCAGCAAGGGCAAAGTCTCAGCTCTCCGTCTTCTAAATGATAAAGACCACATGACAACCCCGCAATCATTAGGCCAATAATGGGACCTATCGAACCAAGGAATTAAACAACTAGAGCCAGTAACATGTTCCCTTTATAATGCCAGGACAACAATTAAAAGCATAAATGAGTTGCGTTTCTCCATTTTTTGTTCGAAGAAAGGCGAGGCTGAGTCTTGTCAACTGCCACCATGTGCATCTTCCTTGTCAATCACTGCAAGAGAGCCAACTATCAGTGTGCCATCTGGAAAAGAGGTTTTGAAAGGGATCCAGATATTCCTTCTCCAGTTGGCCATGGGTGAAAGGTAGATGAAGGAGAGTTAGTGATCAACTGGGGCGACGCACCACCTGCCCCTGAGGCTGTCATGGAGTTGATCACCTGCAACTGTCAAAAGCAGTGCTTGGAGGAGAGCTGTTTGTGCCTACAGAACAGAATGAGGTGCACATACCTTTGCAAGTTACAGACATGTAGCAACATGGAGGAAGAGGAGGAGGAGGAGCAGGGGACTATTGAATTTGAAGGCTCATCTGATGATGAAGACACTGACGAAGAATGAGATATAAAAGTTTACTGATTCAAAGAGGCCGAAAAATATCCAGGGGAGCATGACTTTAGGGTAGGAGGTAAGTAGGCCTACAAATGCAAAAAAAATTGTTTGCAAGTATGAACATTTTTGTATTTGTTGAAAGATGGGTCCTCATATTCTTATGTTTTGTTCTGTCAGATAGAAGTAACATGCATTTCCAAAGTTAAGTGGTGTATATGCTTGACCTTGACCCAGGGCATTGACCTTTAAATGTCAAAATAGTCCTAGATGAAATAAACTCATTCTGACATGATTTTTGCCCTTGGTGGGAAAAATCTGTTTGTAAAATTGCATGAACGAGCAACAAATTGTCATCTTTATGTTTGCAGGTGTTTCATTAAAAAAAAATGTCCTTTTCCAAATATGTATCAAATACCGTTAAGTACCATACCTCAGATACATATAGATATAACACTTTTAGGCATAAAATGGAGTTGGACACTTATTATCTTCTATCTAAGCTAATTTCAGTGGAAAATTCCCATTGGCGCAGTAGCTGGGGAGATTTTTTGAACAGAGGTACAGATTTTATGCAAGGGCAACATTTTATGACCTTTTGACCCCTAGTGACCTACTTTATTGGCATATTGGAAAAAATTATGCATAATTTTGTAGAACATAAAATTCCCAACATTTTGAGTGGTAACTTGCAGATATTGGAACATTTTTTCAAAAGATATTGCAATTTACATTTCCCCTACCCCAAAATTTTGTATCCCATATTGGGACCATTCGTAGATCTTTACAAGGTGATTACTAGCACTAAGCTACTCCTCCAAGCTTGGCTTCAAACTTTTTTTTCATCTATGGATATATACCTATCTAGACAACACAGTGACATTTTGCCACCCCAGGTGGTACCAATCCGTACAATTCTTGGGTCTGGCTCATGGACTATAGGGGAAATAATGTATTTTGATATTAGGGTTCAAGCATTTATTAATTACCTCAAAGATAGGATGTGATTCTTTTTACTTTTGTACTGTAGTAGGATATAAGTCTTTTGAGAGCGATGCTCATATGTTACTTTTATGTTTTGGTTTGTAAGATTGTTTACGAGACGCTCGACACTCAGTTGGAAGCCCAGAGCCACAGAGTAATGTAACCTCTTATTATACATTAAAGGGTTACGTATACACCTGCATTTGATTCAACATATCAACATTAAAAACTGACGATGCAGAATGGGATAACCCTGGATAATTACTAATAATTATGCACTCATTTACAGGTATGTGGTATTCTGAAATCACCAGACAATACTCAACCAACATATCAAACTGACGACGCAGAATGGGATAACCCTGGATAATTACTAATAATTATTCACTCATTTACAGGTATGTGGTATTCTGAAATCACCAGACAATATTCAACCAATATATCAAACTGGCGACGACCTGATGACGAATACACGCACAGATCATAGAGAAGCAGAAGAAAAAGCCCTGCGAGGATACCCATGCAGTCGACCAGAAGAATTTCATCAAACACAAGCAAACAAAATAAGAAAACAAGGTGATATTCAAAATTGGGTAGGATACAAAAAAGATAGGAAGTTACAAGGTGACTTTAGAACAGTAGCCTAACCTAATCCTGGTAAGAATTCAAAATGCCTCTTGAAATTGAACATCCTGAACGATTTAGCATCACAGCTGAACCCAGGTCTGTTGCAACACGATGGCAACAGTGGTGTGAGGAATTTAAGATTTATTTAGAAGCATTAGGTAATAAGAAGGGTGCACAAAAGAAGGCATTATTACTTCATACAGCCGGTAGAGAAGTTCGGGAAGTGCTTAAGACATTGCAGCCTACAGATGACACAAGTGAAGCTGCAATTAAAGCTCTTACCACATATTTTGCTCCTCTGGCCAATAATTTTTTTGAAAGGTATCAATTTACAGTACAGGCATATCAGAAAGAAAATGAAATTTAGATGCATTTGTGACTAGACTGAAGAATTTAGCTGTTTCATGTGAATTTCCAGAGTTAGAAAATGTTATCATAGATCAAGATATTGCACATTGCACATCATAAGAGATAAGAAAAAAATGATTGCAAGATAAAGATTTAACATTAGATAAGGTATTGATAAAAGGCAGAGCTTTAGAAACATCAAATAAGCAAAGTAACATAATAGGTAGTTCTACAAGCAATAGAATGAAAAATTCTAAAATTAGTACAATAAGTTCCAAGTGGAAAAACAATGAGAATCAGAGAAGGAATATGTCAAAGCCTAGTCATAGAAAACTGCCTAACACTAATGTTCAGAAATATCAGAATCAGGCCTATTATACAGAAACAACAGGAAAAACCCAAGTCTTATAGGTGTGGTAAAACTGATCATCTTGCATACGAAGCAAAGAAATGCCCTGCTACTGGACAAACATGCCAGAATTGTAGAAAGATGAGTCATTTTGCAACTGTTTGTAGATTCCCTAAACAGTACGCAAAGAAAATAAATGCTACAGTTGATACTGTTGGTCAAGAGAATAATGCGGAAAATGTTCATGATAATCAGGATAAATCACAAACTGATTTTGGGTTTCGCATAAATTCTGTCAACAAAAATGCAAAGAAACATATCATGGGAGAAGTAATCATAAATGGTAAACCAATTTTGATGCAAGTTGACACAGCAGCCGATGTATCAATATGTCTGAGAAAACAGCTAAAAACATTCCTAATTTGTTATTAGAAGGTACAAATAGAGTTTTGGAAGGTTATAATGGTTTTGATATTCAGGTAATAGGTGCTTCGAACGTAGAAGTACAGTACAAAGAACAGAAATTAGGGAGAATGTCATTAACAGTAGTAAAAGGTAAAGGACAAACTTTGCTAGGTTTGGATTGGCTACAGTATTTGAAATTAGATTGGCCTAGTATTTTGAAGGTTACAGGTAGACAAGATGAACACAAAAATGAAATGTCTGTGGATAATATCATATCAGAGTTTCAAGACGCATTTGAAGATAAAGTAGGTACAGTAAAGAACGCAAAGACAATTTTAGTTTTGAAACCTGACAGTTCTCCTAGATTTTATGCTCCCAGACCAGTACCGTGTGCATTGAAAAGTGCAGTTGAAACAGAAATCAGGAGATTAGAAAATTAAGGTTCATAGGAAAAGGTTACATATTCAGATTGGGCTACTCCATTAGTACCCATTGTGAAGGAAAATGGTCAGGTTAGGTTATGTGGTATGGAAAAACTTTTTACTTGAATCATGCAATGATATACAAATTAATGGTCACAGGGTAAATTAAAGAAATCGTTTAATTGATATTTAATTACAACAGTCAAAATTAAATAGAAGATTTATAACTGAGGAAAATAAAATTTAATCCCTTTGCTTGAGAGAATCCTTGTCCTTTGTGCACTGTAACCCTTCCAAACCGTGCTATATTCTTGGAGAGATGACCTTACGCCAGACACCACTCCAGCACAACATGGTCACCACTGAATTTTTCCATAACCTCCAAACTGCTAAAAACCCGTCTCCTTTCTCTCCCCAAATCCTTCGGTACTTTTGTTGAATTTCGCCTTCATCGTCAATGGCAGCTGTCCTCGGCAAACTTCTTAATAGTAAATCTTCATATTAATTATACCATTAAGCTCTGTGATCCATGAAGAGTATAAGCAGATCAGCTGATACACAAAAGACATGTAGGATGGTTCAACTACAGGTCCTGTCGTTCTGGTCTTCGAGTCACAACTCCTCTTCTGCGTTTTGGCGGTTATATCGTCACCTCTTCTTCAAGACATTATATGGTTGCCTCTGCTAAACTTGTTATTTCGTTTATAGCTTTGGGTTTGAAAAGGTTAGTCAAGAAAACATTTACCATGAATCAGCCAAATTAACTTTATGAACATGAACTTTAGCCACAATAAAGTAATAATAGTAAATTTAAATATCTAATTACAACTTAGTGATTACGATTCATGAGAAGTAGAAGGAACTCTAAACACACTCCTAAACCCTGGCTTAACAAGAAACAAAATATTTCAAAAGGTATCCGGGAGTTTATATAAATAAAAGAGAAATACCATACTATCAAGTAAACAATAAATGTGAAATATATCTTTGATATATTTTGTATATGTGGAGATTATAAAGTAACGTTGAATCCACAACTGCAAGTAGCTAAACATCCATCACCAAATCCGAAAGACATGTTTGCAACTATGTCAGGATGCAGTGTTTTTTTTAAGTTAGATTTAAGACAAGCATTTCAACAGCTTCCCATGGATGAAAGTTCACAAGAATTATGTACAGTAAATACATCCTTAGGTTTATTTAGGCCAAAGAGATTACCTTATGGAGTTGCAAGTAGTCCAGCTATATGGCAACAAACTATGGATAAGATTTTTTCAGGAATACAAGGAGTATTCATTTTTATAGATGATATTTTAATTGCTGGTAAAGTTAGACTGAAACACGACTCGACACTTAGTCGTGTCTCTGGCCATTTTGAACACAGGCATATGAGGCAAGAAACTAGTTTCTGGATGTTCATTTATAAAAGAATTAATATCTTCAATTTTCTCTATGATTCCCAGATTTTGTTGCTCTTTAAATACATCATTAACCATCTTTAAATGCTCAGGTTTATTCTTCATATGTGTTAAGTTAGATTTCAGTATCATCCGGGATAAATTGAAGTTCTTCCCTAACAAATGGGATATCTTGTTGTTCCACATCAGTGGCATTACTAGTCTACCTTCTTCATCTCGTTCTGTACTATCAAGAACATACTTTACTAGCTTTTTATTGGTTTCTGTGTCATCGTCAGATAGCTGCGATTTTTCATAGTCCAGATATTCAATGCATTGCTTTTCAAGCATTTCTTCCGTAGCTTTAATCAATTCAGACTGCTTTAGCTTACCCTTTTTGTTAAAAATAGCATAGGTTGAATTAGTGTTGGCTTCTTGAACTTTGATACTCGCCGGTGATCTGTTGGAAATCAAGTCAACATCGTCATCTCGAAGTTCAGACTGAGAGACTGCCAAAAAGCTATGTCTATCGAGGAATTGTAATTGTCTATTAGTCTGGGCAGCTTCCCCTACCATGCAAAGTGTGTTTCCTTGAGTGCTAACCGCAGTATGTGAACTATTTCCAATATTAATGTTAGGTAAATAATCCAAGTTTTTCATCATTCTGTTAATATTACATGTGAGCATGACACCAACTGGAGTGTCAAGATACACAGAGGGATTGTTTAATCCAAACTTGTGTGTAGTTAGCGACAGCAAAAAGTCAGCATCATTTCCCAAGATAAGACCAATGTTACCAATAGTGTCCACACTACCACTAAGAAACTTATCTGCTAAAATGTAATGTCTATCTTGAAATTCTTTAACAATGACATTTAAGCCCTCCAGTTTCAACTCTATATCAATACTGGGTACAACAACTGCTTCGATGGAATGCCATTCCCTACCTAACTTGAGAGGTACATTAACGATATCAGTTACAAGGTCCCTAGTAGAATTAAAACCATGAATAGTCATATAGACGTTTTTTGCTAGGACAGGGAACTTCATATTGTTTACATGCTTATCACAAATAAAATTTCTCTGGCTACCACAATCTCGTAAAACTCGCACAACATTATCTTCTTCAGCCACAGAACATGTAAAAGTTGGTAAAATTGCAGCACCACCAGTAACATTTTGATGAATTTCAGCTAATGTGAGGCTATTTAAAGTATGCTTCGGTTCAGGCTTTTTCCCACTAGTATGCATGGAGGTTTCAGTGGATTCAGTATTAATAGATTCAGAAGCTTTAGTACTGGAACTATTAAGCCTCTCCTTAGCAACACACAGGTATGTAAAATGCCATCCACTGCAATTTCTACATCTTTGCGTAAACTTAAATTTACACTGAGGAGTCACATGATTATGATAGCCACGCCTAACACAAGCATTCAGCTCTGTAAGTTTCCCTACTTTCATTTTAGGATTCGCAAAAACTGGGCAATTTACGAGCAAATGTGCGGTATCTTGCTTACCATCCTTTGTACATAGGATACATGACTTATATTTGGTAGCGAGAGTTGTGCTCGATTCTATATTCTTAGTCCTAGTTTTCTCCTTTTGCTCAAAATTTCTTTCATTCGTTCTGTTATACCTCTCAACAGCCTCAAATATGTTACTTTCAATTTCACTTAATGAGGGTTTGCTTTCATTTGTTATCTGAATTAGTAAAGATTGAAAGCGATCACTAAGACTGCCATATGAAGTACTGGAGAACATCGTCAACTTTGACGTCAAGCTTTTTGAATGCATTCATAATAGTTTTTATCGAGGCTACAAAGGCATATGGATCACCTGATAAAGTTAACTTAAATTCTGCAAGTTTCTTAATGGCATCATATTTTTGTGTTAATGGAGTTGCAAATGCTTGCAATGATAATTTCTTTGTCTCTTCATACGACTGGTTATCAATATCAAGAGAATCCCCAAGTGCCTTTGGAGACTTTGACAACTGATTTCGTAGATACATAAACTTTAAGTGATTTGACCAATTTTGTTTGTCAGTCAATTTTTCAAATTCATAAAAGAACTTCACTAAACACTGACCCTTGGTGTTGTCATATTTAGGTAAAGGAACTTGAGGTATCCTTAACTCATTCTTTGTAAACTTAACAAGGCCGACATTATCTTTTTCTGGTAGTCTTCATCTGTGTTAATCTTTTGTTCAAAGGAGCTTTCGTCTTCCTTATCTATGACATAGTTCAATATTTCCTGGTCTAACCCTAACAGTTCTTTTTCTAACTGTTCAAATCTGTGAATATACAAAAGTCTATCTTGTTCAGACAATCCTTCGAGATTCGATTGAACTGTATTATATATCTTTGTTACTCTTTGCCGAGCGTAAGAACGCCGTTTCTTCAATATATCCTCAGACATGTTAATAATTCTACAACGTTAATCTAATACCAAACCTAGATAAACACAAATCAAAGTTTCTAGCAATTACGAATATTTATCCGTGTTACAAAAGACATATATTCACTTCAGTAAAAATATTCACATACCGAGCACAAATTTGATGCTTTCACTACATATACCAATAAGCCTATATCAAATATGAAAAATAAAGAAGCCGAGGACAGCCCCACCCACAATAAAAGGCTTACAACATAAAGGACAGGGAGGTTAAGGATTGCACGAGTCCTGTCACGGTCGCCATATGGAAAAACTTTTTACTTGAATCATGCAATGATATACAAATTAATGGTGACAGGGTAAATTAAAGAAATCGTTTAATTTATATTTAATTACAACAGTCAAAATGAAAAAGAAAATTTATAACTGAGGAAAATAAAATTTAATCCCTTTGCTTGAGAGAATCCTTGTCCTTTGTGCACTGTAACCCTTCCAAACCATGCTATATTCTTGGAGAGATGACCTTACGCCAGACACCACTCCAGCACAACATGGTCACCACTGAATTTTTCCATAACCTCCAAACTGCTAAAAACCCGTCTCCTTTCTCTCCCCAAATCCTTCGGTACTTTTGTTGAATTTCGCCTTCATCGTCAATGGCAGCTGTCCTCGGCAAACTTCTTAATAGTAAATCTTCATATTAATTATACCATTAAGCTCTGTGATCCATGAAGACTATAAGCAGATTGGCTGATACACAAAAAACATGTAGGATGGTTCAACTACAGGTCCTGTCGTTCTGGTCTTCGAGTCACAACTCTTCTTCTGCGTTTTGGCAGTTATATCGTCACCTCTTCTTCAAGACATTATATGGTCGCCTCTGCTAAACTTGTTATTTCGTTTATAGCTTTGGGTTTGAAAAGGTTAGTCAAGAAAACATTTACCATGAATCAGCCAAATTAACTTTATGAACATGAACTTTAGCCACAATAAAGTAATAATAGTAAATTTAAATATCTAATTACAACTTAGTGATTACGATTCATGAGAAGTAGAAGGAACTCTAAACACACTCCTAAACCCTGGCTTAACAAGAAACAAAATATTTTAAAAGGTATCCGGGAGTTTATATAAATGAAAGAGAAATACCATACTGTCAAGTAAACAATAAATGTGAAATATATCTTTGATATATTTTGTATATGTGGAGATTATAAAGTAACGTTGAATCCACAACTGCAAGTAGCTAAACATCCATCACCAAATCCGAAAGACATGTTTGCAACTATGTCAGGATGCAGTGTTTTTTTAAGTTAGATTTAAGACAAGCATTTCAACAGCTTCCCATGGATGAAAGTTCACAAGAATTATGTACAGTAAATACATCCTTAGGTTTATTTAGGCCAAAGAGATTACCTTATGGAGTTGCAAGTAGTCCAGCTATATGGCAACAAACTATGGATAAGATTTTTTCAGGAATACAAGGAGTATTCATTTTTATAGATGATATTTTAATTGCTGGTAAAGACACGAGAGAACATAGAGAAAGATTGCGAACAGTTCTGAAGAAGTTGAAGGAACATAATATTAGAGTAAATAAGAGCAAATGTATTTTAGAAGTTGATTCAGTGGAATACTTAGGTTTTGTAATTAATGGCAAGGGTATTCACAAAACTAAAGAGAAGATTAAAGCTGTACAGTCAACAAAAGTACCGGAAAATGTTAAGGAATTACAATAATTTTTAGGTTTAGTAACATTTTATGGGAATTTCATTCATCCATTGTATAATTTGTTGAATAAGGGTGTAGAATGGAAGTGGACAAAAGAGTGTTAGGAATTTTTTGAAAGAAACAAACAGGAAATAACATCACCTACGTTCCTAGGACATTATCAAGTGGATTTACCAGTTAAATTAGTATGTGATGCATCAAACATAGGTTTAGGTGTAGTATTATCTCATGTAATGCCAGATGGAACAGAAAAACCAATTGCATTCACTTCTAGAGTATTGAAGAAGGCAGAAAGGAATTACTCCCAAATAGAAAAAGAAAGTTTAGCATCAGTGTATGGAGTTAAGAAATTTCTTATGTATCTTTATGGTATGAAAAAGTTCACACTTGTTATAAATCATAAACCTTTATTAGAAATATTGGGCCCAAAAGCAAGTTTACCTACATTGGTAGCTGCAAGACTACAAAGTTGGGCAATTACATTAGCCGTGTACTACTATGATATAGAATACCGTTCAACATCAAAGATGGGTAATGCAAATGCTTTATCTAGATTACCAGTAAACAAAGCTCCAGAAGAGTATGATGGCAGTATTCTGTTAATTTCTGTATATGATGTACCCATTACAGCAAAGGATGTAGCAGACAGTACCAAGAGAGACCCAGTACTTAGTAAGGTTTTAGAGAGTTTAATGACAGGTAGAGACTTATGTGGAAAAGAGGAAAATTATAAACCCTATAAGGATATATGGTATGAACTGAGTGTAACACAAGGAATAGTGATGAGAGGTTCAAGGGTAGTTATTCCTAATTCACTGAGGAATAAGGTTTTGTCTGAAATACATGCTGATTACCAAGGTATTGTAAGATCAAAGTCAATTGCAAGAACTTTTGTATGGTTGCCAGGTGTAGATAAGGATGTGGAATCTTATTATAAGGAATTGTATGAATTGTAATATGCGACAGAACAATCCGCATTTTGCTAGAATGCACCCATGGGAGTTACCCAGGTATCCATGGCAAAGAGTGCATATAGATTTTGTTGGTCCTTTTTTAAATTATTTGTTTTTGAAGTAATTCCAATGAAGACAACAACGTCTTATGCCACAATAAAAGAGTTAATGCAATTTTTTTTTTCCACACATGGTATTCCAGAAAGAATTGTTACAGATAATAGTCCACAATTTACCTCACAAGAGTTCAAAGAATTTTGTAACGCCAATGGAATAAAACATAAATTTTTAACAACAAATCATCCCTCTACCAATGGAGAGGCTAAAAGGTTTGTTCAAACATTTAAACACAATATGAAGTGTAGAAAAGCAAATTCAGGTAACATATTTTTACATGTATCAAAGTTTTTATTGTTTTATAGAACAACGCCGCGCAGCACAACAGGCGTGACACCATCAAATTTATTGATGGGGAGGAAGATTAGATGTAAGTTAGATTTGTTGTATCCAAGTTTGCAAAGTGATTTAGAAGATAAAGGGTATAAACAAGTAGAAAATCTTTCAAAAGTAAGATTTTTTTTACCTTTATCTGATGTCATAGTAAGATCGTACAACACTCCAGAGAAGTGGGTACCAGGAGAGATTGTAAGAGGGATAGGAAATTTACATTATGATGTTCAAGTTGGTGGCAATATTATAAAACGACATGTTGATCAATTATAGCCATTAAAAAGAAATACAGTAGAGCATGTGAATATTAGAGATGGAAAACTTTCAGAAGTAGTTAGATCAAATGAGTCAAATATTAACCAAGATGCTCCAACATCAAATGTAGATTCAGAATCAATTCATTTACCAGTACAAGATGAGGTTAGAGTGCTTCCTAACAGGATTAATAGAGGAAAGCCCCCCGAGAGATTAGATTTATAAAGATTTTTACAATGTCAAGTCAAAGGGGAGGAGACTGTTATATATTATGGTAATAATGTACTGTATTACCTGAAATGTTACATGTATTGAGCTCAACATTGCATCATATTGCATTGATTAAACATGTTTAAGCATTGTTCATAGGTGAAATGATGTATTTTGATATTAGGGTTCAAGCATTTATTAATGACCTCAAAGATAGGATGTGATTCTTTTTTCTTTTGTACTGTAGTAGGATTTAAGTCTTTTGAGAGCAATGCTCATATGTTAATTTTATGTTTTGGTTTGTAAGATTGTTTACGAGACGCTCGACGCTCAGTTGGAAGCCTAGAGCCACAGAGTAATGTAGCCTCTTCATTATACATTAAAGGGTTACGTACACACCTGCGTTTGATTCAGCATATTAACATTAAAAACTGACGATGCAGAATGGGATAACCCTGGATAATTACTGATAATTATT
>NC_090729.1:88079462-88084462 GCF_036898095.1 Palaemon carinicauda
AAAAAACTGAACACGATTTTGACGCCATATGTCCCCGACCGCCACTGTGTGGCGTCCTCTGCCGAATTCCTAGAGAGGATCAAGGACGTTCGCGGCGAGGGGGTCATAGCATCGATGGACGTCGAATCTTTGTTCACTAATGTCCCTGTCGACGAAACCATCGACCATATCACCGATAGAGTCTACAGGGACGAGACGACTCCTGAATTAAATATCCCAGAGCAAGCCCTTCGTACCCTCCATGATATTTGCACTAAAAGGGCCCCCTTTACTACTCATCATGGGCACTTGTACTTACAAAAGGATTGTGTGGCGATGGGCTCGCCCTTGGGCGTACTCTTTGCTAACTTCTACATGGGAGTAGTAGAGAAGAGGGTATTCTCCCAACTCGAGTGCCCCCTCGTTTACTTCCGTTATATTGACGACACTTTCATCAAAGCTACTTCCACCGAAGCTATCGAAAATCTAAGGAGGACCTTTGAGGACAACAGCGTCCTCCACTTCACCCTTGAGAACAGCGTTGACAACAGCCTCCCGTTCAGGGACGTCTTGATTTCTTCCACCAATGAGGGATTCCAGACCACTGTCTACACCAAGCCCACAAATCTCGGCATGTGTCTAACTGGCGAAAGTGAATGTCCTGCCCCCTACAGGGCCTCCACCATCAAGGCCTTTGTACGTAGGGCCTTGTCTCACTGCTCGACATGGACTGACACCCACAAGGAGCTGGAAAGGGTCGCACAGGTCCTCATCAACAACGGCTACAGCAACCAGCAAGTCCAGCGTGAAGTGAGGACAGTTATAGACAAGTGGTATGGGTCCCCTTTGGTGGAAGGGTCCGACAGCGCCAGCCAGGGGTCCGACAGAACTACAGATAGGTCCGACACCTCCACCAGCGGATCTAGAGACATTAAACTTTACTACAAAGGCCTCATGTACGCCGAATATCAGCGGGATGAGAAGGACATTAAAGACATCATCAATAACAACGTTTCACCCACTGATGAGACCACGAAAGTGAAACTCATCATCTATTACCAGACTGAAAAAACCCGCAACTTGATCATGAGGAACAATCCAGCGCCCCCTGATAACGAACCTCTGAAGAAGACAAATGTAGTCTACTCTTACCAATGCCCAGTCCGAGGATGCCCCGGCAAATACATAGGTATGACTACCATGAAACTTTCGAAGAGGATCTCGTGCCACGTTCAGCAAGGTGCTATCAGAAATCATGTTCTACAGCGACATAACTCCCAAATTAGCCGGGCAGACATCGTCGCCAATACCAAAATTATCGGCAGCGCCACGGACAGCAGGCGCTTACGAATTTTGGAAGCTTTGTTAATCCAGAACGAGAAACCAGCGTTGAATACGACTCAAGAAATGTTCCTCCTACCATCCTGTCGACGTACCAACGCTAGGAACCAAGAACAAGACCCCCAGAATGATGACAACCCCGATCCTGACATCCCTACAAATGGAGAAATCGTCTGGCCAAATGCTGATTTTGGCGGCGAACATGGCCCGGAATTTCAGCCTGCTGAGTGTAGGAATGGGCTGACTGACTTTGAGCCCGTCTCGGCGAGCGCCTCAGCCAATCTGGGAGCTCGGATACTTTTCTCAGCCCAGTCCACTGAACGAGAGAGGAGCCTGCCTGACATTTTGGCTGGCTCGGCGCGTGTCCTGACCAATCAGGATCCAGGATTCCTTCCTACCTCTCAGCCTGGGAGGCCGAGCCGAGCTCGTCGTACATCTGCCACCCGAACTTACAACCTCCGCTCAACCAATCAAAATTCGAGGGCCCTCTCTACGAACCAGAGCCGGGATATATAAGGACCCAGATCTAGCCAGAGCCATACTACGGGCCAACCAAGGGAAAGGCCCGTGCCAACAACAAGTGTTGGCTTTAATACCCCAACAACAAGCCAGAGCCTCACTTCTCGCCTGAAGACGGAGCAAGCTGTTCCGAAACGTGTCGCAACCCACACCTGACTTTACCTATTGTAATTTTCGAGTATTACTTGTACTTGTATTGATGACAGCCAGCCTTAACCTGATTTGTATCCTTCACCCTAATGAGCTTCGCCAACTTGCTAGCTGAATGTAGCAATCCTGAAAAAAGAATTGTCCGAATAATAATAAACATTATTATTATTATTATTATTATTATTATTATTATTATTATTATTATTATTATTATTATTATTATTATTATTATTATTATTATTATTATCATTGTTATTATTATCATTATTATTGTTTTTAGTATTATTTTTATTATTATTATTATTACATTTTTCACTATATGCTCCCTTGTTGTCTTGAAATTATGTTTTTGGAGGCAATGCATTTTTATTCCACCCTGTTGCACGTGGCAAGATAATCTCTTAGAAAGACGCATCGTCGTCATCCCGATGTAGGTGCCAGGCTTTTATTTGGAGAGCCATTTCTCACTGTTCTTCGTGGAGAGGCACCCACGAGGAACTTGACAGAATTACTAAAATTCTGGTGAATAATGTCTTCAGGAATAAGGACACTAATCGGCAAATCAAAAAAGAAATCGAGAAATGGTACCAGAATGAAGGCCCTGATGATACCAACACGCCAGCAAAAATAAATCTATACTATAAAGGCATTATGAGCGTAAAGTTCAAAGAAGAAGAAAAGACTATGAAAAATACAATAAAAAACAACGTTTTTGCCACGGCACCGGATATTGAAATCAACCTCATAATTTATTACCAATCAGGAAAAACACGAGACTTGATAATGAAAAAAAACCCTGCTCCTGCCATGCAAGATGACTTGAAGAAGACGAACGTAGTGTACCGATATAAATGCCCTGTCCAGGAATGTCCTGGCACCTACATCGGGATGACGACGATGCGTCTTTCTAAAAGATTATCTTGCCACGTGCAACAGGGTGCAATAAAAATGCATTGCCTCCAAAAACATAATTTCAAGACAACACGGGAGCATATAGTGAAAAATGTAACCATCATCGGCCGTGCCCCTGACAGCAGACGTCTCCGGATAATGGAAGCTCTTTTTATTCAACATCAAAGACCTAACCTCAACACCACGCAAGAAGGGACCTTATTGCCAACATGTATAAGGTCCACCACCAACAATAGTCCAGGCAATAACAACTATGACAGGACTGATATAGCCGAAGGTCAAAACATGGATTATCTCCTGACAGAACCAGAGGCAAAGAACGCATTCATAACAGAGAGACTGAAGAAGAATGATGACTCCTTTGCTCGATTGCCCAAACACAGGCTGAAGACTTTCGCTGACATTGGCAAGAAAGCACTTTTGAAAACATCAAGTAAAAAAACAGTGGAGTACAAACAGCAGGGGAATATCGCATTCAAGTTGTTGGTCAAGTCTCAAAACCACAAATTGGATGTCCAAGAGCTTCTATGATACCCACTCATGCCTGTGCCATCATCACTTGAGACACCAGATGGGTATCTCCTGAAGACAGACAAGAGCAAGGCCTTCCACCACTTAGTGAAAGACACGAATGATTCCGCTATTCCTCTTGACTAAGATACCATGAATGTAGAAGATGGAAATGCCGTGTTTCACTCAATGAAGAAAATGCCAAAAACATTCAAACATATGTCAAAACATCTTGTCCGTCTCTTCATCTGGGAAATCCAGCGTGATTTTCAGCACTGACACTTACATGCCCAATTCAATAAAATCCCCGGAGAGATCAAATCTTGGCTCAGGAGAAAAACGTTTGGTTAGTGGAGAACACACAAGTCGACCAGATAACTGGAAAGAGATCTTGGGTAATGACGACAATAAAACTCAGCTCATTGAATTACTCTTGAGGGTTTGGTGCACGGAGGAGAATATACCGAAGGTAGAGAAGAAAAAGCTTATCTTAGTTTGTAAGGGCAAGGCGTACGAACTCAAGGCAGACAATGAGAAGATCACTGCATTTCAAATTGAATCTCTTGACTCAACCCAGGAAGAGACTGATTCACGTGTCATTCTCTATTCAACCTATGCCAAGGATGAAGGATATAAATTTCTTCGGGTTCGAAGTCCAGACAGTGACATATTCTTCATACTTCTGTATTATGCTCCAAACTTAGGTGTGCAACTCCTTTTGGATACTGGCATTGGGAATAGAAGGCGATTCATAGATGTCACAAAAATATCGAAAGGGTTCACACCAACTTACTGTGCCGCTCTCCTTGGTCTGCTTTCCTTGGTCTGCATGCATTCAGGAATTGTCAAGATAAAACCGCTGCGAATTCTACAGAAATGCCCAAAGTACCAAGAAGTCTTCAGTTGCCCAGGGGAGTCATGGTAGGTAACCGATGAAATATTCCTTGCTCTTGAGGATTTCACCTGCACCATGTATTCTGCCAAAACTAAGACAGAGGAGGTTGACCAGCTTCGATACCAAATGCTCGAGTTAAAGTGCACTGGGCAGTCGCTGGATTCAAAGAAGAATGTTGTTGTTTCATCTCTTCAGCCACCAAGAGTATCTAAATGAGCATATCAGGAGGTGAACTATCAGGTTGCGATATGGAAACGTACCCATTATCTCAAACCTGAGGTCCCTCATCCAGATGTGGATCATAGTTGGATAATGAAGGATGGAAATCTAGAACCCTGTTGGTTCAAGCGAACTGCACTTCCTACAAGTATGGCTGATATACTGAGACGATGGACGATGATGAAACGTCTGATGATGAAAGCCTTGATGAAAACAATGAAAGTGATGGAAATTTTTATGATGACTGAAAGTGATGATAGTGGATCCGACTTGGACTAAGAAAGACTCAAGTAACAAGATGGTAGATTTCAGGGTCGAAGGACCAAGGACCTCGCTTGTATCACAAGATATTTCCAATAATTGCCTTTCCATTAATTAAAAGTGGAACCAAAAGTACCCAAGTAGACTATCAAACTTTATACCTTGCATAGGTTGACTTTTTTCTGTAGTCCAAAGCAACACAGTGTGAATTTTC